>NC_044915.1:28416455-28526455 GCF_001633185.2 Quercus lobata | reverse complement strand
GGGTTTTATATCTAGTTAAATTTAGATTAAATAAAAATAATTCTATTTAAATATTATGCTGACATAGAATCTTATGAGAGTTCTAAATATTTCAGTTTTATATATATAAATATATATATATATATATATATATCGAGAGAGATTAATGCCATTGCTAATATCACGTCATGTTCATAAAAGATCAACGACCCAGAAGCAAAGAAATCTAACACCAGGTCCAGCGAGTTCACAACAAAGATTCCCGGGACCCACAATCCCGAGAAAACGTGCGGAAGAAGAATGAAAGCGCCGCGCAATTGGCTGAACCCAGAAAAAAGTCAAAACAGAACTCAGAAATTGCTTTGACTCTCAAGTCTCTCTTAATTCTCCCCAAGCTCACGTAAACGCCGACTCTTCCTATCCTTGCCCATCAAATAGTGATTCTCAGGCGGGAGACAAATGAGAGAGAGAGAGAGTATAAAAAAAAGCGAAAGTGACAAAAAAAAAAAAACCAAAGGAGCTATTTTTTGATTATTTTTCAAATCCCACTGCTTCTCTATTAAGTTTTGATAGTACAAAGTAGAAACAGAGAGACTAGAGAGTGGACTTAAAAAAATTCCACGAGAGAGAGAGAGAGAGAGAGTGCGTGTGTAGCAATGGCTTCGTCTCCAACTTCGTCGTGTAGTTCATCGTATTCGAGTCCATTTTCGTCGTCGAAATTCTCTTCTCTACCAGTAATGGCGCTCAGGGAGAAGATCGTCGAAAAAATCCTCGAAAATCGCGTCACTCTTATCGTCGGCGAGACTGGCTGTGGTACTTCCGTACTCTCTTTAACTTTATATCTAGACTCTGTAGTGTTAATGTACGATCGATTCGTGCTTTTTTGTTAGGTTCTGTTTGGTTGCCGAGAAAATATAGGAAAATAGGACTTGTTTGGTTGTTCAGAAGACTCGGAAATATTTTGCGTGCTTGCATTTGAATGCTGAGAAAACTGAATGAAGAAAAAAGAATGATCGGGGAACAAAAAATAGCTTTAGTAGTTTTAGTTTTCGATGTTTGGTTGTTAATAACATGAAACGTTTGAGTCTGCAAAATAATCACTAGATAGTTGGACGATTCAATGTTTTGTTTTCCCTTTGGAATTTAGATGGTGAGAAATGCGAAATTTCGATTTTCATTCTCCGCTTTCTTAGCGGCCAAACAGAGAAATTTTTATCGTGAATTTGAACAAATTTACTATGTTTGTTCGGAATATCCTTACTTAGAGCTTACAAGTTACTAGTATGGAATTTGGTTGTGTCTTCCTTATGTACATATATTATACATTAGGTGGACTGGAAAATGTAGGGAGAGAAGATATTGAAATTTGAATCATTTAAGACTTCATGAAGTGATAATTTTTGCTATTCAACTATATGGCCTAATTGATTTGTGTGTGTGGTTTCTCTCTTCGAAGACAAAATTAACAGATTTCTTTTCTGCATCACCTCTGTATCTCTCTGTTTAACTAAAATGATCATGGGATTGAGTTATGTCTTGTTCACTGTTTTTGAATTTCTAGGACTCACACATTAGATTTTTTTAAACTAAATGTACTTCTACTTATTAAAAAAAAAACTGAATATAATTCTGAACATGGGCACAATATTTTGATACATTCTTTTACTTCTGGGTTTCCTTTTTTTAAAATGATAAGTTATGCCCGCAAAATAGAATGATGGAAAAGAATGCATGTGGCATTCCTTGATTAGTTTGTTGAGGATCCATAACTGGCCCCAAAATTGAGGTCTAAGGTTTTGTAGTTGTTCTTGTAAGTTACACATGACATGCTCAGTGAGTCTTGAAGCCCCAACTTCACCCCCCTCATTGCTCTTAAATGGAAGGAGGTGCCATCTAATTTAGAGTTTATTGCATTAACTGAGTGCAAAGACCAATAAATTTAAATTAACAAGTTATTTGATGGTTCATGCTTTTATACTTATAGAAAGAAAATCAGAATATCTACTATCTTCTATCATTGCTGGTTCACTTAAGGCTACATTAATGGGAATGGGGTTTGGTTAAATGATTTAATTAACCTTTTCATGTTGTTAACATTTTTGCCTAATTTTTAATACAGGAAAGAGCTCACAGGTTCCCCAGTTTCTCCTGAGGGAGGGCATGTCACCAATACTATGTACTCAACCTAGGAGATTTGCTGTTGTAGCTGTTGCTAAAATGGTTGCAAAAGCTCGTAACTGTGAAGTTGGAGAAGAAGTTGGATATCACATAGGTCATTCAAAGCACTTATCAGCAGCGTATGTTATGATCAATAACATTATGCATGTTCTATGTCTTAACATGAGCTTAAATTTTTAAATATTATTTTTGGGGTAGTAAAATTGTAAAAGAGCTTCATTCAAGCAACATGATATAGAGGTTTCAACAGAAGTTCAATTTATTACTTGTCAAACATGGTGGTGATTTGTACTGTTCTTTCTCCTTTGATGACTGTCTTTGGCACCATATTTGAGGTTCTAGTATCAAAATTTTATATTATTTTTGTTAATAGGTTTGTATATAGATATCAAGCATTGGTGCAATAGCAATTTCCTTCCATCAAAGCAACAGGTTGCAAGTTTGAGTCTGAGAATCAGCCTCTCCAAAACAAATTGGGGTTAAGGCTATCTACCATGACCTCTCATTGACCTTGCAAAAGTGGGAGCTTTGTTCCCTGGGTACGGCCTTTTTTAGGTTTGCATATATGCATGGTTGCAATGGCCTGAACTTTTGTACAATGCACTTAGATTATTTATTTAAAAGAAGAACTTATTTTTAGGAGCTGGTCTTAAAGCCAGGGAATTTTCTAGAACAATCTTTTGTTTGACTTGGACAAGGTCAATAAAGACAAGACATTGTTATGTCTAAAATGTTACCGTATCTTATTACCTAAGGGCATATCATGGTTCTTGGTCACATTCACATGATATTCAAATTCTTTTTGGTCCCATGGAAGTTATTTTTAGAAATACCAGTTTGAGTTTTTGTTTAGACTCTTCTTTGGAAGTGGGCTTGAGTTGATTACAAGTTGCAGAAATTCATGCAATCAGTCTTAGATTGGATCCTATAATCAAGTGAGGCTATGCATGTTCTTTCTTAGGGCCAAACTGCAGATTCTGTGTCTATGTGCCAGGTCACCTTAATGACCTGCCCTTATTGTAATAATTTTTTACTCTGAATTTATTTGTAACAGTTATGCATTTTTTCCTGGTATTGTTTCACAGATCAAAGATTGTTTTCAAAACTGCTGGAGTTTTGTTGGATGAACTGCGAGAGAAGGGAATGAATGCACTAAAGTACAAGGTTATTATTCTTGATGAAGTGCATGAACGATCTGTAGAATCTGATCTCGTTCTTGTTTGTCTTAAGCAGTTTCTGATGAAGAACAATGACCTAAGGTTTACATTTTCTTTCTTATTGTTGTTATTGCTGGCAATTTTCATGCAATAAGCTAACCTAAAGTAGTTGGAATAAGACTTGAGTTAATTTATTAAATTTTGTGTGTTGACTATCCGATCATTTCATTTGAAAGTATCTTTTTAACTTCTAAAGGAATGGTGGTTTATCTCTTGTATTTCCACAGTTGTGAGTTTTAATTGAAATTTTTGGGCCTAAGTTTGTATCTGGATCTAATGGATTTCTGAATTTTCAGGGTGGTATTGATGTCTGCAACAGCAGATATTTCAAGATACAAGGATTACTTCAAGGATCTTGGCAGGGGAGAACGAGTTGAAGTGCTTGCAATACCTAGCTCCGACCAGAAAACCATATTTCAGCGAAATGCTTCATATCTTGAACAGGCAATCACTTGTACTCTGAATGCATTTTTTTGTCCTGTCATTCATGCAAGGAACTAATATTAATTCAAAGCACTTCACTCTTAACATTATAGTAACATAAAACCATGGATTTAAAAAATTCTTGTTCCTTTTATTTTGTATGTAATATTTTCCTTGGATACAATTGACTATATGGATTGGAATCCATTGATCTGACTTTCTGCACCATTAATGTATTTGGCTGGATGGTATCATGGTATAGGAGCATAAGAATAGGAAGTAGTTAGTCCTGTTTAAAACTGGACTTGCAACAATTTCATGAAAGCGCCTTCCGAATTCACCATATGCATGCTATTAATTGAAGAATGAGGAAAGGAGTTAGTTGGTGAAAAGTTTCCGGTGTACTTACTTTAAACAAGATTAGGATGAGTAGGCAATGGTGTGTATGTTGGGACGCGAATATTATCAGGCTGAGATTGGACTTGGTGCATAGAGTATCTTGAAAGAGTGTTTGATTCAATTTTAAAAAGTACATATAGTGAGTGATATATAAAAAAAAGAAACAAAAAAAGAAGAAGAATATATAGGGAGTGGTTTGAGAGGCTTGGCAAGGTTAAGGTATGTAGTGTGTAGAGTTTGTTAATTTTTTTTGATAGGTTATTAAAGTTAGAATTTAGGTATAAAGTTCTTTTAATAGATTTTTATGTTTTATATATATTTTTTAATCTAGTGCATATGCCTATATGATGATGGTATCAAATTGTAGATAATTTGGCCTGAAAAAAGTAATGTGACCTTGTGGAAAAAGATTAGGTCATGTGACAATACATGGCACTTGTATTTATTGGAAACCATGAGTAAGTTTCAGAGTTTACAATGGAATATGATCTTTTATTATGAAAACCTATTTTAATTTTACTGAAATTTTTTTCATTATGCTTTGTTTTCTGTACAGATAACTGAATTTCTTGGAATAAGTTCAGAGTTAAATTCTTCACAATATTGTCCTGGTCCAAGCCCTTCCATGGCTGATGCTGATATTAAGCCTGATGTCCACAAACTTATTCATAAACTGGTGTTGCATATCCATGAGAACGAGCCAGACATTGAAAAGAGCATTTTGGTTTTCCTCCCAACATACTTTTCGCTGGAGCAGCAATGGAACCTTCTGAAGCCACTTAGTTCATCTTTTAAAGTTCACATTTTACATAGCAGTGTTGACACTGAACAAGCTCTCATGGCCATGAAGATCTGGAAGTCCCATCGTAAGGTATGCCACGATCGGTTCTCCACCTTATATTTGTGTGTATCATGGTCAGGGAGGAGGTAGGAAGGGATGGATGGATGTGGACTTGATATTTAACATAAAAGAAATGATCTTTGATGACTTGTAAATATCTTCTGTTTCATAATGTCATTGCATTATCCTTTAATTATGCACTTTCTATTTGAGGAGTATATAGGGCTAGTTTAATTCTGATGCTGCTTCTTTATAAAGCATGGTCTTTGATGCCTCTAAAACTGCAAATCTATTTAGGCTGTGAATCATAGTTTCATCTTGTAATTAATTAATTATCTTCCATTACCAATATTTAGCAGTTGCAAGGTCAATTTGGTTATTGTTGTTGTTGATCTAGTTAGTTATTCCCACTATCATGGTTGTGGCTGTTCTATTGAATAACATGTTTATCAGGTTATATTGGCTACAAATATTGCGGAGTCATCTGTGACAATACCAAAGGTGGCGTTTGTTATTGATTCATGCCGATCTTTACAAGTTTTTTGGGACAGTAATCGGAAAAATGAAGCTGTAGAGCTTGTTTGGGTTTCCAAATCTCAGGTGATGGGGGAATCATACTGGTTTTCTTGTTAATTAGTATTCTTACTATTTTCTTAGCTCCTTTTTTCAAATTGTGCTGTAGGCTGAGCAGCGTAGAGGAAGAACTGGTCGAACTTGTGATGGCCAGGTTTATCGGTTGGTTACAAGATCATTTTTCAGCCAGCTTGAGGATTATGAGTGTCCATCTATACTAAGGTTATCATTGAGGCAGCAAGTGCTTCAGATCTGTTGTGCTGAATCTAGAGCTATTAATGATCCCAAGGGTATGGTAATATGATCTCATTTTGCTGTAAATTCTGGACCACTTGTAAATTTTTCAAGGAAAGTCCACAATTCCTCTTCATTTTATTTACATACGATCACTTAAGATAGAGGCCCAATATAGAATGGTTGAAGTGTTGAATTTCCTTTATGTCCTGTTGTATTACTGTGGAGGTATGCTGCTAGTGGTGGGTGGGTGGAATCCAACCCAAGTTAAAATGGCCTTATCTAGTAGAAAAAGCTCACATTGGAGTTGGTAAATGTTGGTTTGCGCTTGGGCTTGAAATCCCTGCTCAACACATATATATATTTATTTATATTTGGAGATGAGCAAAAACCTCTGGCATCAAGATGCCCTCTAGATATATTCTTGCATGAGTTATCATGTATTACTTACAAAAGGTAAGAAAATTGTGTAATATAATTATCTATGTCACGTTATGTAGGAAGTACAAATAGTTATACTATTGATTTGATTGAGTTGCCCTCTTAATTATTTTGACTTTTTCTCACCAATTTTTCCATCTAGAGTTGTAGTAACTACAAGCATTTTTAGAAAGAAGGGTTGACCTATAAAACATTTCCACATTCCCCACACTAGTATATTTATCACTTAGCAGAACACCACCTATATCTAACATGACTAGTATGTCATTTGTTTTGAATGTATAGCATGATAGCAGCGTCAAGAAAGACAACAAACATGAATTAGGCTTACCAAACCTACACTACCTGCTCAACACTCTTTGACCAGGTTTTTTGAGATTTGAGATTTTTGGTGTGGCTGGGTATTGTCAACCTTACTACCTTAGGGTTGAGTTTGGCCAGCCTTTTTGCCCAAAGGGCAGTCCAAATGATCATTATATTATTATTTGCATCTGCCAACCTTTCTATCCCTTAAAAATGCATTAATTTATCATGTTAATTAAAATAATATTGTGTTCTTTTTATCTGATGCTATGATTGTTTTTTCTTTGATAGTAGACTTTATGATTGTTAAGTGGTTAGTTTTTCTCAATTTTGTGCAAGTGATACTGGATTTTAAGATCAAGGTATAATTAAAGCTTGAAACATAGAAATTTTGTGGTACAAATTCACTAGTTTAGGAGATATAGGGAGTCATAACAATATCTGCTATGAAATAATTACTACATGGAGGAGATCCACTGTACGTTTGTGTGAGTACAGTTTTCTACTTTGAGGATTGAATATGGTTTAAGCTGTTGGAACTTTTTTGCAGCCTTATTGCAGAAGGCTCTGGATTCACCAGATCCTGAAGTTGTTGAGGATTCACTGAACTTGCTTGTTCACATGCGTGCATTGGAGAGGACGCCTCTAAGAGGCCGGTATGAGCCTACATTGTATGGACGATTACTTGCCAGTTTCTCATTGTCTTTTAATGCTTCTGTGTTGATACTTAAGTTTGGACTCGTTGGAATGCTGCGTGAAGGCATTCTGCTGGGTACATTAATGGATACACAGCCCCCACCCATTCTTCGTCCTTTTGGAGAGGAACATTTGGTATTTTTATCCATCAAGTGAATGAACTTTGCAGTTTTGAAATTCCTTGATTGCTAGAACAATTGCTGTATCTGATATTCTGATTTGATTGTTGTTCCCCAGTTTACTGAGTACATCAACTGCTACTTTAGTGGAGATAGCAATGATGATGTCCAAATTGGGCGAAAGGAGGTGGTACTCATGGCAAACCTATGTGCATTTCAGTTTTGGCAACGTGTATTCAAGGTAAAGTGGTATGATTTTAATTGGAATTTGGACTTTTTAATAGAATTTGAATGCATGATTTACACATTTTGCCTTTCTATGAAGGATAAGCACCGTCTTGAAAATTTGAAGCAACTTCTGAAGTTTGATGAGATAAAAGATACAACATTACTGCTGCCAAAGATTGAGGAAGAATGGTGCTCTTTCCATAATCTTTTGCAGTCATCATTACATCATGTCTCAGAAATATGTATGAATCTATGCCATTACAGCACTCTTTTAAAAAAAAAAAAATATTGTGCAGTCATAACTACAGTGTATCTATGACTTAAGTACAATCTTAAACATAAATTTAATTGCACCCTTTTTTAATAGAAAAAAAATTAGTTTAAGCTCCTTTTCAAGTTTGAGAGTCTTTCTTTTCAGATGAGGATGTGTTAAGTTCAGTGCATCGTTTTCGGCCCAAATTTCTGGCTACATCCAATGGGCTGCCATCCTACTATGATCCTTATGAATTTGAACATACTTGCCTTCTCCAATGTCAGTCAGATGGAGATACAGATGCACTTGATGATGAGCATCTTGAGCCATCTAGTGAAATAAGGAAATGTGTTGCTGAACCATTTGTTGCTTCCAATAATTTTCAGACCAATGATGTGGTTAAAAATTTGGCAACTACTATCAAAGAGGTATCTTCTTTTGACTCTCTTGTGTGCACTATTCTTGACATAAAAACTGATCTTTCCTTTACCTGTCATGTTTAACAGATAAGGGTTCTGTGCACAGAAGACAGATCTGGTAACCAGCATATAAATGCTGACGATAATGGTTCTCATGTCAATGGGGACGAGTCTCTATGTGTATATTTTATTAAAGGATTCTGCAACAGGGGCAGTCAATGCTTGTTTTCTCATTCACTTGGAGCGAAGAGACCCATATGCAAATTCTTCTTTTCATTCCAGGTATCTCACATTTGTGGCTTCAATAATTGAAAATGGTGTATGAAGTGTTTATATGGCCTCAATTAGCCCATGCTAATTATTTTAGGGTCTGGTCCCTTAGGGCATTTGTTAATTGATGATTTTAAGAAAGTTTTAATATCACTTTTATTAAAAATATAAAAGGTTATTAAAAAAATCGATTACTTTTCTCTTTTCGCATAAAAAGTTTCTTAAAATACTTTCTAAACTAATACCCTTAAGGCATCTATTAACTTTTCCCATTATTTAAAGTACAAATAGTTGCAATGCTTAACTGCAAATGAAGTAATCAATAGTCATCAATTAAAGATCATCAAAAACTGCCATTCGGACTTTGTTGGACCTGCTGTTTGAAAACATACTAATAGTGAAGCATGTTATAGTCCTTGGATATACAAACTGACCAAAGCATTCTTAGTAGAAGCTGTGAATATTTTCTCATGCCTAATCTGGTAGGGAAAAAGTTTACCTCCAAACTGGTTTGGAGGAAAATAAGTTCCTCCATCCCACTACGTGGTGGTTGATAAAACCATACATGTGTACTCTTAGTCACAAGATCTATTCAATGAGTCTTGTGAATTATTTAAATGATACACGTGGATGGTTTGGAGGAAAGCTGTGTCCATCTGGCAGTGGGGCACCTGTCTGGAAACACTCTTTTCTGTGGAATAAGAATTCTTTTTTAGAAAAATCTTAATAAATGTCCCATTTCTTTTTAGTATGATGCTCTGCTTTATTGTAATTTGTATTTCATTATTGACAGGGCTGTCGAAATGGAGATGCATGTTTCTTTTCTCATGATCTGGGTCCATCACCATCACCATTACCATCACCATCGGCATCATCTTCTAGCTCAGCTTTATGCCTGCCAGAAGATAGTGATGCGAATGCTGCTTCCCTTCTACGTTTTTTCCCTACATCTTCAGATGGATGCATTCTTCTATTGGATGACACAGATTTACGTTTCTCCACAAATCTTGCTCGCTACTATGATCCATCCAAGATAGTCTCAACAACATGTTTGTCTGATACATACATCTGCGATCCATCCTTGACAGGTGTCCGAATTTTTTGGGGCCTTTATCACCCATGCCATACCATCCTTGCCAAAGGGGAGAATCCAATCCCATGGGATGAAGTGAAGTGTGTGCTATGGTTTCCTAACTTAGAAAGTTATAGTGAAAATTTGGATAGGCAAAAACTTCTCTTGCAGAATTTCTTTGAATATCTATCCATTCGGATATTGGCTGGTGCCTTGTATGAAGTGCGAGTTATTCTTACCATGAACAATATCCGATTTTCACAACTACAGGTAATAATTGATGCTATAAATCATTCATGTTTTGCCTTCTCCACTGCCTGCTTTGCTACTGAGTTTTCTCAAGAGGGGGTAGAAACTGGGAATAATTAGATTGATGACCCTCTTGTCTTGTATTAGCAATGTTGTTCTACCTGGAACTTGTGTGCATTTAATGCACTTCTAAATTCTTTTAATAACACATTGGTGGATACTGGATAACTGTTATGATGAAGTTCTTGGACATAAAATAATGATGCTGCATCCTGTATTACTTTGATGGTTGTGATGATGATGTGGCAAAGCATTTGATTATTGTGTTTTCAGGTTGAAAAGTTGGGCAGAGATTTCTTCTTCTTCCTTACTGAGTCATTTCCGTTTGACGTAACAAGCTTTGGGGAGTTAACAGACTCAATCACCACAAAGAAGCCAATGTTGGTATCGCGGGCCATCTCTTATGTTTTTGATCTGCACCCACCTACTGACATCCAGTTTGGTGATTATGCAGCTACACTGCAGAAGCGTCTGCTAGATATCCAGAGCAACCTTTAGAGGATTTCCTGTGGGCCTCTACAGAAACTCATTGTGTAAAATAAGGAATTTGATTTTAGATTTTACTGGTTGTAAAGTTATTTGCTTTTGGCATTGTATAGTTATAGCAGGATAAGCGCATTGTAAGATTTTTGGGGCAGTTGAGAAGATCTATCTATTCCTATTTATGCTGCTTCTGAAGGAAATGATGTTACATTGAAATTGCCCATGTTATTTTATGGAAAACAGGTCTCGATTTTTTTCATACGAATTTCTGAAGCCATCTAAATATCTATTTTCATTTTTGCTGCTAGCACATATAGGAATGTTTATAACCTTTGGAATTGTTGTCACTGCCTAATCATGGTGACTGGTGCGTTTAGAACTTTATTGTCTTGGCTGGGCTTATGATTCCAGTTTGCTCGGCTCGCCTGCTTGACTTTGCTAAGCCTGCTTACGTTTTTTATTTGCTAGTTCGTGTTTTCTCGGGTGATCAAGCATTTGAAATTTGATGACACTTTACACCTAGTACTAATGCTTTCGGTTCTTTCTATCTTTTTTGGCTGAATCTATTACTAATGCTTGCTACTGATTTTATCCCTGAAATTACACCTTACACCCAAATTCTTAGAAAAATGATGCATCATAGTCGTTTTTAGTGAGATAGGGAAAATAGTTGATGATTTATTATGAGTTTATGAGTGATGTGACTTCTTTAGATGATACCCGTCAATAATTTTATTAAAGAAGCGCACGGCTTTTAAGGAAGACTAGAGTGCATGGAATCACCTCTCTTAAAAACTCCCAAAGGGTTACACGTGTCCAAGTCAAAACACAAAAACATTGTTCACATGCTCACGCGCTAGCTTTAGGAAATCCAATATTAGCTCCCATCCAAACAAAGTCAACTTCAACTAGTCTTCAACTCCCAACTATAAATTCCAATTTCCAACTGTCTCTCTTTGTCTCTCCATCAACAAGTCAGAAAATGTGAAATAAAATCACAGAAACTAGAACTCGATCATCGTTAAAAAAAAAAAATGTCACACAAAGCCCTAGATTCCCGGCACACCATAGACTCTTGTACACTTCGTCTTCACACATGGAGACCTTTCCGTACTACTACTTCAACAACTACTACTACTACTACTACACCACCCAAAACCCTAGACCCCTCCGACTCAAACCCCTACTCCTACTCTTACAATGGGGCCCACACACACACCAAGCGTCCCTGCCTCGCCGACCGTGCCACCACCACAACCAGAACGCCGCCGTTTCCAATCGACGCTGCTATCGACATGTCAAAGCTCAGCTTAATCGACGACGACAACGCCAACAAGAAGAACCGGATCTACAACTGCGGGAGCTTTAGCTTGATCGCAAGAAAACGACGCCGTCGTGGGTCCAGATCGGTCTCGGGTCGGAGCAGTGACCGGAGCGGGACGCGTCGCTGCTGCTCCGTCGGGGCGTCGGCCGCGTACGGCACGTGCTCCGATCTTCCCGTGACGGACTCGAGCGGAGAGCTGTTTGTGAATGGGGATTCCAATTGGGGTTCGGATGTGAGCGAAGCGAGGAACTCGAGGAAAGAGAGAGATGGAGGAGGAGGAGGAGGAGGAAGTGGTGTTAGTGGGAATGGAGATAAAGAGAATTTGGGACTTGGGTTTGGGCTAATTGGGGGGTTTGATTGTCAGGGAAACGAATCCGGATACGGTAGTGAACCCGGGTATCGCGGCGACGCGGAGTTCGGGTATGGAGATGAGTTTGATGAGGAGGAGGATGATCCAAGATTGTTGTTTTGGGGTGACCGATTTGGAGGAGGTACAGTTTTTTACAATTTCACTTTTTCTTTTATTTAATTTTATAATAGGAGTTAGAAAGTTAGAATTAGATTCTTGGGAGGTTAGTTTAGTTGTTGGAATTACAGTATTGTTGGTTTTTCATAGCTTGTTCAAGTTCAGATAACTGAGCGGTTTTTTTTTTTTTTTTTTTTTTTTTTGTGTAAGTGATAAGAATGGATGGGGAATTTGGTATGATTTGGGAACTTTATATTATTAGAAAGTGTAATTTGGGAGGATCTTACTCGTTTTTGGAACTTGGGTCATATTCACATTTGTGGGCTATGGCTCTGTGTCTTGTGGTTTGAGGGACGTGAAACAAAGTTGGAATGTAATGGGTGGTGAATTATGAAGAGAAAGTCTGTGGTCAAAGAAAAATGCAGCAAATTTTATAGTTTTGACTGATAATTATCCTGGAAAATTTAAGTCTTCTTCTCTAGTTGCTTGGAGATCCAAGTTGCTCTTTTTATGCTCCGTTTGGTTTGAAGATTGATTCAGCTTCAGGCCTGTTATATTGTGTGGGTCAAAAAGGATCTTGTTCCACCTTTCAATTTGTTTCATGCAGCTGCCTGGAACAGTTAGGATTAGGCTTCAATGCCAAAGGGTATGAGTAACACGATTCACCTTGTATTATGCATCACGACAATCATAGACTCTCTCTTTTCTTAGTGGTTTAGGCATTGTGGCAGCCATGGGTTCTTTGTGTTTTGGAAAGTTGTGAAATAATCTTATCTTTGGTTTGGGTGTTCTGGAAGAGTGGTGTGTCTCAGGAAGCTGCTGCTGGTTTGTGGAACTTCTCTTCACTTAAAATAGTCTTATCTTTGGTTTGGGTGTTTTTGAAGGGGAGTATAGTGGATTGATTAGCATATACTACTCAAATATTCAGATGTTTGAGTCATTGTAGATTCACGTTTCTGAATTGTTTAGTATTATGTGTGTAGATGTAGCAGATCCATTTTGTTGGATGTTAAGGGAAGTAGTGTTAGCAACAATGGTAGATATTGTGGTGGTGGTGCTGTTATATGGTTTGATATAATTTGTGGTGTGGAAGAGTGGGCAATGGTTAAAGTTGTCTTTATTGGAAAACCAATGAGAATCAACATAACTGTCAAAAATGACTATTTGACTTGTGTGGTCTTTGATAAACAAAACTCACTTTTGATAGTGTTATGGTTGCCAAAGAATACATGGTAGGAGACTTGGGAAACGACATGTGGTAAGGATTAAGAGCACTGGATAACTTAAAGCTAACATTGGAGCTATTAGACTTGGTAATAGTTGTTGGATGCCTTCCACCTGTGTCTAGTGCCAATTTTGGTCTGTTCTAATAAATTTATTTCATTATTGATATTGAATGTTGTCTAGGGGCGTGAATTTTTGTGTCTTAACATTTCATTGTTCTCTATTATTTATTTACGTCAGGCTTCTTTGAGAAGCTGACATTTTGTTGTTCAAGCATTTGCTTCATTTGATTCAGCTTGAGAGACTGATGTGCCTTTTTCTTGCACCAGAGCCAGATTCTAAAATGGAGGTGGCTGGAGAGAACTCATTCTCAGATCAAAAAACCCATTATAGATGCCGGCGTAAGAAACATGATTGCAGAATGGTTTATTCACTGAGGTAAAAGACTGTCCATGAAAAATGACGAATTCCTTTGTTTCATCCATTTGGCTTCCCATCGATGAGGTTGTTGGCTCCCAGAGTGCTACTAGCTCTTCACAATACATTATAATGATTTCAGCTTGTTGGTTGGTTACGCATTCCCCCATTTTGTGAGATCATCTATGCCAGCATACTGTCATGCGGCACTATTGGCTTGTGCTTGAAGGGATTCAAAGATGTGGATGTGCATTACATTTTAGCGCATTATCACATTATCATAAGATAATGTTGTAATATTTACAGGTGATTAACTCATCTACTTTTGTTATCATAAGATAATTGTGCATTATGTGCTAGAACTCCGGAACTCTTTATCTACGTTGGTTGTGATGATTGAGTTCTTGTGAAGGTTGTCAACAAACTGTGGGCTTTGCTGGGTTTACTATTTTTAAATAGGACAAAACTATTTTTAATTTTTCTATAAACGTTTATATCCACTTATTACATACTTCCTTTTCCCCATCTCATTTTAAGATAAATAGTTTTGGTGGAAGATGCACTGGAATAAGGTGCATTGAGCTCTAAATCAATTTAAGAATAAATTGCTTTGGTGAAAGTCTTGAGTTTATTACAGCACGAATCATAGCCTGCCACCCTTTTTTTTTTTTTAAATGACCAAAGTTTAAAATGGTGGAGCATAATATGAAACTCCCTTGATGGAACCAAGGATATCTATTTCTTATACAATTACTATTGCCTTGTGTTATAACACTTTGATTATTGAGTACAGAAACTTACTAGGCGCGAGTGTGTTGAAATTCAATCAAATTTACCAAGAAGCAAACCGGCACAACTTATGCAATATTTTTGTATTTTTGCACAATCCACTTTATGTATTATAAGTTATAACCTGTTGTGGGACGTCCTTAACTTTGCTTCTTTTCATCTTGTGTAATCTTTTGTACTTCATTTGTTTGTACTAATATACTAATTCCTTTTTAGGGCAAGGAAAGAAATAAAGAAATGATTTGGTGAAAAATCAGAAGTTTTTAAAAGCTTGTTTAGTTTAGACATTTGCCAGCTATTGGAATCATATCCAGCATTCTTGCTGAATAAAGATCCCTAAAATTCAGAAAATAAAAAATAAAAAAATTAAGAGCCCTCAAAGGTGGCTGGATAGCTTCATATCCAGCATTCTTGCTGAATTAAAATCCCCTAAATTTAGAAAAAAATAAAATAAAAAATAAAGAGCCCTCAAAGATGGCTTGGTGCTAACGACCTAGACCTTTTTTAAAATTTAAAAAAAAATTATAGATATAACAAAATTTTAATTTATTGTGTTTTTTTTATGATGATTACTTGAGTTAATTAAAACCTACGGCATGAGTATTATTTCGCTTGCTTTAAAATGAGTTGGACTTACTATTATATTTATGATATGAAATGGTGTGGAAAAAAAAAAAAAAAAAAATCTCGAGGCCACCTAGGAAAATAATATAGGAAATATGTATATATGCTTTTTTTCTCTTGCCTGGGCATAGAAAAACGACGTAGCTTTATAGCCAGCGAAAAAAAAAGGTAAACGACGCCGTTTTCGTTAATCCCTGTCCAATTCCAATCTAACGTAGAAAAAGGAAAAGGGTAGGGTAGGGTGGGCGGTCCACAGAGAGAGAAGAGATGGCGGTGAGAGCAGAAGCATTGAACGCGTACAGAGCGTTGCTAAGAGCGACTCGGAAAACGTTCGCCGGCGACTCACTGATGCTGACCGAGTCGGCCTCCGAGGTACGTAAAAAATTCGAAGATAATAGGCACGTGACCTCCGAGCCCGAGATCCGTAAGCTCCTCGACGATGCACGTGAGGCCTCCCATTTCATCTCCACCATGATTGTCCAAGCCAAGCTCAACTCTACCGGTGGTTACGGTAACCCTTCTCTCTCTCTCTCTCTCTCGATTTTTCTATTTATAACTTCTAATCAATCTGGGTTTATTTTAATTGTATTTTTCGTGTCTTGCTCTTGCATTTCTTGTGTTTGTGAAATTGTTTCTGTCAGACTTTGACATTTTTTTTCCTTTTCATTTAGCCTGAAATGCACTTTCTTTTTTAATTATTTGATCAAATTTCAATTATAAGACAATTACTTTCTCCTTAACTATGTTGTACTCGTACCTGCAATGTCCCCTAAACTACAAAACCAAGCAATGTCCCATAATAAGTATTGGTAATAAGCAATTTGCCACCTTTATGAATGTTGTCAATTTTAACATAAATTTCAATTTCAACTTGACAAGTTTTCAAAAATTTTGAATTTTCCTTTACTTGACGGAAATTCAAATGGTAGAAGACAAAATGCTTAGTACCAATAGTTGAAGGGGGGGATATTGCTCAGTTTTGAAGTTTAGGGGACATTGTTACTGATTATTGTAAAGGAATTTATGGCTTTATCACATTTTTCAGAGATGAAATATATTGCTGCTAACTCACGGAAATGATGCTAGTTATTACTTATTCTCAATGTGTAGACTCCTGAAAAAAATAATGTGTAATATGTTGTATGCATCCCATAAATTCACGTGTTTGTACATATTTCATGGTTGTTATAGTTAAAGCATTTGTGGAAGTTGAACTCATAGAGCTGAGGTTACTAGTTCAAATCTCATTGTTCCCCTCCCCTTGGGGTTTGACTTTTGAGGCTCCAAAAGTTTCTTATTACAGAAAAAGAAGAAGCAAAAACTAGCCCCCTAAATGACTAAGTAAACAGACAGAATAACCTTATGTTCTACTTATGATGCTTAATATTATTTCTTTTGCCTCATTGGGGGTTTTGTTCTAGGGGTATTATCTCTTTATTTACATTTATAGGATGTGATGCTATACTACGTGGCGTTGTGTGTCAGTTTATTCTTCTGCACTGCTTAGCTTTGATCATCACTCTTTCATGTCTAGGGAAGTTTTTTTTTTTTTTTTTTTTTTTTTTTTTTTGTTTGTTTGTTGATTTTGGTGATTGGTTATCTCCCATTAACTTATTTTCTGTTAAAACATTGTGAAATGTGTTTTGTGTTGACTAATGTTGTACTTCATATAGTTAAAATGTTTTGGGCCTTTTTCCCCCCTCTTAACTGTCATCATTTTGGTGTTTGGTTCCTTCTGATTACAAAAAATGTGGTAGCTTAAATTCTGTATCTGTTAAACAAGATATTTGTTGCTCATACAAAGTTATATAAGATCGTGACCTTACATTTTACATTCTGATACTGATTGTTGCAGTAGTGAAGCCAGATAAAGGGCATGCAGGAGCGACACTCGAGGTTCCTTCTGAAGAGATTCTTAAGAGTTAAGCCACCTAAAGAATAGTATCAGTGGAGTTCAATACAATGTTTTTGAACATCATTTGCCTCAGATTGGAGCTGCTTATTTGATCACCATCTTCCCCTGTAACTTTCACCAATAGTGTTCTTGATGGACTCCGTCAAAGATTTTCAGTTTTGCTATTTGTTCAAGACTTCACTTAATGATTTTTCTCTGAGCTCCCTTGGGTTGTTGCTGAAAAACTTGTCTTGGAACATTACTCCTTAAGATCATGTTGCATCATATGAAAAGTGTTTATGTCTGGAATTATGGATAGTGATTACATTCTTCTACAAAAGTTACTATAACTTCAAAGCAGTTTACTAGTTTTAGATTTTAGAAATGGTTGTTGAATGTACGCAACATTCATTCTTCAACCAAATGGAGCGTGCCTTTACTGCATAATGCTGGGATAAGGAGAAGGCTGTGTTATGAGTACTGTTCCCAATATCTAAATGGACATTTTAGAACACAAAAAGGTAATTCAGACCAAAAGATTTTTTTATTGAACCCAATTAATGTTTTTTTTTTAAAAAAAAACAAAACAAAACAAGAACATAATATTTAAGATTGTGGGCAACACCGCAACAGTGCCACCCAAATCTTTAATAAGGAGATCTCTCTCTCTCTCTCTCTCTCCAGTGAGAACCTTGTAGTGTTTCCCTGTTGATGTAAATACAAGATTTCCTTTGATGGATGAGCGAGGCATCAGATATCAAAAAGAGTGCTATCCACTTCAGTGGCCAGTAGCTAGTCTTCCTCATCATCTTCCAGATCTTCTTCAATATTTTCCTGGTCTTCATTCATGTCTTCCTCGTCTTCATCTGTGTCTTTCTGTTTTTTAGTATCTTCCTTTTCCGGCTTTTTCTTGCCATCACCATTTCCTGAAAATAACAGGGGGAGGATAAATAAGTTCGTGAAAGGAGTTCAATAGTGATCTGTCAATTCCTGCAAAGAGCAGGGATCATGAATAACAAATAAAGGAAGAGTGATTTATGAAAGAAAAAGTACCAAAACAATAATATTGAAGGTGTAACAAGAGAGGGATGATATATAGTAAAGGAGATATAACAAAATAAATAAAGGAAACAGATTGACACCAGAAAGATGAAAAGACCAAATATCCAATAAACATCAGAAGGTGCCAATTATCACAAACCCTGGCTGATATTATAGGAAGACAGTTTAAAAGGGAAGAATATATGTGAATTGGAGAAGAGACGGGACTCCATAACTGGAAAGTAGGAAATGCACTTAAAGAGAAAATTAAGTTTCGGGAGCCTAGACCATGGATCAACGGATGTAATGAAAGATTGGTTATACAATATAGAAGGCAGTATGAATCACAGAATGTCCGAATGGTCGATTGAAGGCAGGTTACATCCAAGTTAAAGAAGATTAACCAACATCATCATTAAAAAACTTGAGCAGAATTGTGATTTATCTCATTTCAACATGGCTCAGAGCTAAAAAACTGTAATACGCAAATTTCTAATGGCAGCATACAGAGCAATATATATATACAGGCCATATTAAAAATGTGTTTAGAAAATGGACCAAGGCTCTGAAGCAGTCACTTCTGGTTAGAGGATATAATCTAAATTGTTTATGGAGGTCTTGAGGAAAGCGTTTTGTGTGCATAAAGAATGAGAAGAAATCACGCGTGTAGAGGATGTTTGGAGGAATGGCCAGAGTAGATCATCATAGACCTGCAAAAGGACATCTTATGGCACCCTTGTAGTCAATCATCCATAATATCCTTAGTTGATAACTTCAAAGTTAAGAGACGCTGTATTCTCAATATGTTAACCAGTTTCTTACAACCAAATATAATCTCATTGCTAGAGGAAAAAGGAAGTAACATGTTATATGAGAGAAATATACCATATTCGCTGAAGATGACTCCACCAGAACATAATCCTTCCTCAATCTTGATGAGTTGAAGAGTCATTCTGGGTCCAATCTCTTGAAGCTTGACAGCACTTTTTGTCGAGGCCTTGTTAATTCTACCAAGATCACTAGCCAAAGTAACAGTTGCTGCTTCATCGTCTGCTTCACTTTCTGATCCATACCCAGCCCTTTAAAGTCACAAGGAAAATAAATATAAAACCAAAAAAAAAAAATGACCAAGATGAATCAATCCAAATGTACACATGACGTTTTCCTTCTCAATTTGTACTTGGTTATGACTCTCTCTCTCTCTGACTAGTAAGTTATAGACACACTCTTGTGGGAGGAGGAAGTGTCATTTGAGCTAGAGCTCATTGACATAGTTGGTCATTAATAACAAGTTTCTTATTTTCACTGCCAACTTATGAACAATTTATATATATATATAAAACAAATAAATAAAAATAAAAACCAAGGAAATAAGTTATCCAAACATACTCTTAATGCACAACCAGCAGACCACAATAAAACTTAAAAGACGACAAGTTGTAGTATAAATTCTAATTTTAAATTCTTAATGCTAACATAATTTGCTTGACTTCAAGGATATAAGTTAATGAGAAAGAACCCTTACTTTGTGACAAAGTCACTCACATCTTGAAGATTTCTTAAATCAGGAACTTGATGGTTCTGCACAATTTTTCTAATTCTACGGGAGACACCCACAGGCTGTAATCTTATGGAATAATGCCGAAAATCAATAAGCTTTGTATCTTTGTTGTAATTAAGCAATACAATTCTCTGGCAAGAGGAAAGTTTGACCTGAAAATGCACACATTAAACAACATTAAGAGGGGATATAGGATCATAAGTATTGATGGCACTGGCAGCAACCTGAAATTTGTTTAAACACTCACTGTGTTTATATCAATGGCAGGAAAGATATTCTGAAACATTATGGTAGTGAGCTTTAAATGTTGATCACCAGACCCAAAACCAGAAAGAACAATCTGCCAATGATAAGCTCAGAGATTAACAAGGGCAGAAGTTAAACAAACAAGAGTAAAATTTCACCATATGTTTAAGTCAAATTATGCAACTGTATAGCTGCAGTCCTTTCCTCTTTTGAGATGAATATAAATTAACTTCTTTTTTTTTTTTGATAAGTAGATGAATATAAATTAACTAACATTAGCTTATAGAAGATAGGTGTGTAAAGTACATATGGAGGGGCAGGTGCAACCATTCAAGGAGTTACAACTGAGTCCTCCTGCACTGAGATATTATGATTAACTTGTTATGTCTCATGCTAAAGGCTAGTAATGATGCACAAGACTACTGATCATTGGTGACAGAAGAGAGGTGAAAATTGCATGAGAAAGAGATCCATTTCACATTTTCTTTACCTTTCTCTAACATTTTAGTAAACCAAATAGCCATGACTATTTGCTGCTTGTGAATTTGAGTGATTTTTTATTTTTATTTTTAAAAGTGAGAATATAAAATTACCAGAGGAGGATTTTGGAAAAGATCTTGAGGACATCTAGGACGCAATTGAGATTGTGCAACATCAACTGCCAACGAGTATTCGTTTATTTTAAATGTAAGTGTTGGGCCTTGTGGAGTCCTTCCAACCCTCAGGTAGGGTGCAGTTGCAGTTTTTGACAATATGAGGAAATGTGTTACACCCATAGGCCCAGCAACATTCAAGAAGTCTTTGAGACTATTCCGTTTCTTCTCCTGAAATAATATATATACATCACAAAACATTAGGACTGGTATAGATGAATGCAGCACAGAGACTGCTGAGAATTCACTTCCAACTAAAGTTAGCCTATTTCTGTAACTGAACACATCACAGTGGAAATCACATTTATCAAAAAGAATTACAGGGAAATCACAGTTCACAAGTATTAAGCTATCCCCGATTAAGTACATGATCTACCTTGCTGAGTTGAATTCCTTTTTAAACTCCTCAATACATATTATGATTAAACCATTCATATGCTACAACAACTTCTTTCCAACTCATAGTGCACAAGTCTTTAACAGAAGTGAAGAAATCTTCTCCAAACAAGGATTCTATGATTATGCCAAAAATGTCTGGGCCCCTTTTGTGTAGAATAATTGTTTTACACCCTTAAAATTCATCCTTACATCAGTCAAACTTCCATCGATCTCATATTGCCATAAAAAAAGACTTTAGGAGATAAAGACACACACACATCCATACATTATGTGTACTTCCATCAATCTCATGTTGCAACAAAAAGGCACTTTAGGAGACACACACACACACACGGAAACTAAGCAGATAATAAATAATTTTTACCTTAAGATTGAGAGCAGTATAGGGAAGCATCAACTTTCTCAAGTCCATTTGAAGTTGCCTAAGAGGACCAGGTAACTTCCCTCTAGAAAACACAAAGCTTTTTGGAATCTTATTTCCTGTGATATGATCCACACTAGGTTGATTCTTCTTCACAACCGGCTTCACAAACACCTTCTTCTTCTTCTGTTTAAATCAAACAAAAAATCATGCAAATGTAAAACCAAGTAAACAAAACTCCTAAGGGAAATGCCAATACGGGTATTCCTCCACCTAGAATTTACAAGGGGAGGAGGTGCCAATTGAGCTAGAGCCCATTGGCTTTGACTTAGCTTCTCATTCTACAAAATTTTCCCACCTCCCAATTAAAAACAAATTTACCCACAATTCGTTTCTTTTCCTTTCATTTTCTCAACAACCAAATAGAGTGTATAATAAAAATCAAAACCAAACATAACAAAATTTTTACTTACATTACGAAAACGAGCCATGGCATCCAAGAACCTTGAATTTCACAAATTCAGTCCCAGCTTCAGAGCTTTCTGATAGAATTTTAAACAATAAATAAAACATTTAGCATAATCAAGAACAATTACAAGAGCAAAAGGCTAGGATTTTTGAAGACCCAGCTAAAGCTAATTCCAGAATTAAAAACAACAGGTCTGTTTAATTCAGCTGTTTGTAAAGTGTATTTAAAAAATAATTCTTTTAAAATGCGCGTTTTGAAAAAGCGATTTTCAAAATCACAGTTAAGCCTTTGGCAAAACATGTGAAAAAGTGTTGTTTATATTAACTGAGCGTTTGGATAAATATTAGTCTAAAGTTACTGTTAAGGTTATCTTATCATGCCAATAACTTGCAGCTCCTGACAAGTACTTGTGCTTCCAACAGAGACATTATCATGAAAAACTGTCATCTCTCCAATATTCTCCAACTTTTGTTTTTACTACTATTACTTGCTTCCCCAAGATTGCTTCTCAATTTATGTGAAATAAGATATAAAAGGCATACAATCAATGAGTAAAGATTAACAGTAGGAATAAGCAATAACTACAAATCTTTAACTGTAGGCTAAGCTAGGAAGAAATTAGTGAAGAATTCATGAACAGATAGAAATCATCTATAATAAACAGACCCAAAAATAAGGACCCTATCTCCTGGTTTACTAGCTTCCATCTTTATTTTAATCATATATATTAATCCTGATCATATCCAAACTGTTTTCCTCAACCCCCATCTACCTGAAAATTTTCTTAAAATCTTCACAAAACCTTAAAGAAGCAAAAAATTCCTCTATCAAAGTATGTCCCAAAATTTTGTTATCAAAAAACATTGTAACAAACAGAGGCTTTGTGGGTTTTTTAACATAACAGCAGTTTCTTGCTCAGTTGCTCTGTTTTCATTTTGTTTTTTCCTTATCAACCTTCTCTCAAAATGTTATCTTAAAAAAAAAAAAATTGACTTGAAACAAATCGTGTAACCCTTACCAACTATGCAAAAGCTCAAATCTAGAGAAAAAATTCAGGGAAAAAGGGCAATGAAGAATGGTCTACCTGAGATTTTATATATAACGGTAGTGGTATTTGGTTCTTCGTGTTCGTGTTCTGTTAGTGTTTAGGGTTTATCGTTTTCCAATACCAATAACAGGGTTTTTTAGTGTGACCACCAATTCGATCCGGACCATGCCCAGCCCAATTTTAGCTCATAATCTCTAGGGAGACCAGCTTTAGCCCAATTTTGGCCCACTACATTAAAAGAGCTTACTGTGCTCCATTTATAAATGTATGTATGTTCTGCCCAATGATGTACAAATCAAAATTTAATTGAGCAGTTTGGCATGGTTTTTAATTCATTATCAGCCCTTTACTCACCACCACTTTCATATATGTATGTTCAAAAATAAAAGAAAAACTATACTCGGAATTGCATTTGAATTTTAGTGTTGAGAGATTTCAATAACATGGGTAGGGGGTTAGAGGATTTTGTCCTAATAAAATTATTTGTGTTGAGTTTAAAATAACGTCATACAACTAATCATTTGAAATCCACATATTAATAAGATTTAAGTTTCTCTATGGATATTATCAATGAGTAATACTAAAGAGGTTTCGCAAAATTTCCTTCTCAAAAAAAAAAAAAAAAGTTTCACCATTTCACAAAATTTTGCACAACCATTGATGTTGCAAGTTATTAGTGAACGTAACATAACTTCCAAATAGGCTTATTATTGACACCATTTTATTAGTACCAATTACATCATGTCATCTCAATCTTTATAAAAACATTTTCTGTTTCTATACATTTTCTATCATTAATAAATTTGAAAAATCACTTTTTTTTATTATACTTTATTAAGTCATATAAACTAAAATTTAAATCCCATTTTTCCCCTTCTAATGTGTCTTTTCAAATGAATATTGGATGTATGCAAGGAAAATTATTTGTTTACACTTTCTGACCTATACATAGTATACCTACTTTTTTCAAAATATCCCAATATAGCACACAATGACACATGATGTGTACAGTATACTGAAATATGAGATAATCAAAGCCACCAATTTCTTACCTCCAAGTCACTTTCAAAATAGTCTAGAAATTTCTCAATAGATAGTGGACAAGTAACATGTTCTACCAGATGTATCTAGAGACTACATGTTAATCTATGGATTGTAGAAAACTGAA
The DNA here is from genome assembly GCF_001633185.2 of Quercus lobata. Lineage (NCBI taxonomy): Eukaryota > Viridiplantae > Streptophyta > Magnoliopsida > Fagales > Fagaceae > Quercus > Quercus lobata. The sequence continues at coordinate 28,502,334 of NC_044915.1, read as the reverse complement.
GTGAAGATCATGTTTTAAATTTTGTGTAACAGATGGACCAATAAATACTGGGAAAGATAGGTAAGAGTAAAGACAGCAGAAAGCACCTTGTCAACGCTGGTGAAATGCTTCTTTGTTGTATTCATGTGAAGTGTAACCATTTTTCAAGCCAAATCATGTGAATTGTACTGTGGAAGTGAATGGACGGTTTTGATAAACTTTTAAAAGCAAGTCTGAAATGTCTACAAAAAAAAGTGGCTGCATTAACCGCGAATGCGAACTGATTAGATTAACTAGTAACTACTTCCGGCATACTTTTCCTACTGTCCAATCAAGAAACTGTGCCTTCCGTCTTCACTACCACCCCAATTATTCACCTTATCAAGTTCCTATTTCATTTCATTATCAGTTTAGTCATGGACCACACATGTCCTACCGTACAGTTACAAATTGCATAGTACATAGTTATCATGGTTTGTGTAGTCACACTGGACATTCGGTCAGCATCATTGATTCATTATGGGTTCAATTAGTAAAATTTCTTATCATGGAATTAGAGATTTGGATTTGAATCTTTTTTCACACCAAAAGAAACTCGTCAGCGTTTTGGTGTGATGGTAAAGGGTCATCATAAGTTTAAAATCATTTCGTACCTAATAAAAGAATAATAATGACATGTTTTAAAGATGTTGCTATGATATTTGTTAGTCTATGATCCTATACTTGTGGTGTCAGAATTAAGATGCAATTTACTCTAATGTGAAAGAAGGTACTGAATGGACCTTATCTTGAATTCGTGAGAGATATTCACCTGCCCAGTCACAACCTATTTCAGCCTCGCTATCTCTTTTATGGAGCTCACCAGCCTCTTGCCTAAAAATACTCCTGCAAAAAGATCTTGCCCTTTCCACGTCAGCCAAAAGCCCTTTTTTTTATTATAAATCTACCATCAAAAGCTCTATGATTTCACAGTTCATGGGAATCAATTCAGTATCATTGAAAAGCGTGACTCTTTATTCTCACTCTTCTATTTCATACATGGACTCTTTGTTGTAGTACTAGTATTTACCTAGTGATAAAATAGTTTCTACTTCAATTGCTATCACTTTCTCCATCTAACTTCTCTCGAATGAGAATGGCTTGTATTCATTCACTTATGACATTCATGTTTGTTGCATTGCTGATGAATTCAGGCCAATTGGCATATGGAAATGGATGCAGTTATGTTCAAGAAGCCTGCAGTGTGACTAGGTACCCTGATATCTGTGTTCACTCACTAGCATCATTTTCAAGCACTGCTAAGAGAAGCCCCAGCAAGTGGGCACGGGCAGGAGTATCAGTGACAATAGGTGAGGTAAAGGATGTTGCTAAAAACTTGAAAAAATTGAAGAAATATCGGCTTATGAAGGGAAAGAACAGAATTGCCCTTTCAGATTGCATTGAATGTATTCAGGATGCACTTGATGAGCTTCACAAATCACTCGATGTGCTCAGAAGGCTTAGTAAAAGCACATTCAATGAACAAATGAGTGACCTTCTTACATGGATTAGTGCAGCCCTCACTGACGAAGACACTTGCTTGGATGGTTTTGAAGACCAAAAGGGAAAGCAAGTTAAGTTGCTTCAAAATCAGGTTTTGAATGCTACTTATATCACTAGTAATGCCCTGGCTCTGGTTAACAAACTAGCAGCCACAGGTTTGGCAAGCATAACTGTTCCATAGAGGTTCTGAATATGGGTTTCATCATAGCATGAATCAATCTAGGGATAAAGAAGTCTCTGGATTGATCATAATCAAAGGCAGTATGACTAATTAGTATGAGAATAAGGCCATCTCTAGCCAAAATATCTCCAGCTTCGTATAGCCATAAAAATCTGTGTAGTTTCTTTGTTTTTGCTCCTCACAAGTGACAATCTAAGTGATGCTGTTATTAAATCTTTTTCATTTATAAAAATTTCTCTTATTAAATTTATAAGGTGATACAGTTTCTTATATTTGAATGTGGAATGTTACGCAAAATTAAGTGTCGGCATATATAGGCAACATCATATTTTGCCATCCGTGGGAATTGTTGGCCTTGCCTACAGATCCCAGAGAAAAGTTGCATGGTGCAGAGCTGATCAATGGTCAAACGCAACCACAATGCTGCCTTCAAGCTCCCAAAACCCCTTGATGGAGCAACAGCTAGCTGCAGACATTGGCAGAAAGTGTTCAGTAATTAGCTCGCCAAAACCAAGAAATATTGAAGCATCTGCAACAAGCAAGGCAAGATAATAAAGGAGATAACTGCTTTTCCATTACAGGGCAACTCATGCATATTCCCCGATTCCAGTGGAAGAGTTTATATGTAGCACTTGGTCCTGTCCTAAGTTCCTAACTCCTAAGGACCTAATCATATATTAACCAGATATAACATCAATATATTATATTTAATAAACTATAGTCAGTATGAAATTTATAATACATTAGTTCCATAATCAACTACCATAAATTGGCAAAAAACTTTGTGAGAGATCTGAGATCCCCAAACTTCTGCAGGCTAAGAAAAAATGCTATAGAAATTTAGCATTAAAGGCCAAAAAAATAATAGGCAAAAAGAAAAGAAGATTTCAGTAAAAGTTGTAGAGAATTATGCAGCCATATCAAAATCATCTTTGCTATGATATTTGTTGTGCTGGCAACACTCATAGTGTGTTTGGATACCGCTTATTTTGCTGAAAACTGAAAACACTATAGTAAAATAATTTTAAAATGTAGGTCCCAGTACGGACATGACAAGACAAGACAAATTGTACCGAAAATAATTTTGAAGTATTACTTCATGACATGACACGCAAAACGCACAGACACTCTGCATTTGTCTTCATTTAAAACTTGTTTATCTTCATTTACATGCACAGTGCAATGGGTCTCACTGTTCAAACATCAAACGCAAAACGTGCAATCCAAACGCATTCTCAATCTCTAGGATATTTTAATGAGTAACTTTCCCAAAACACATTGATACCAATGAATTCAAACAAATGGCAAATTGTGATTGGTAGAGTATGAAGTGGAACACAAAAAGTGATATAAACTATTTTATATTCAATATGATTAAAGTAAGAATGACAAAGACAACTTTTACCCTCTAGAAAATACAAACTAAATGGAAATCATAAATATAAAAAGGACTATTTCTGTCCCTCCTCCCCATCCCCTCCCCCAACCCCATAAAAATATGTTGTTTGCCGACATTATATGGCATTAAAGGACATTAAAAAGACAATTACATTTTTTGGTGTTTTCAATTGAAACATGAGTTTGAATCTTTCTTCCCACTTATAATGTATAAAAATTAAAAAATTAAAAGACATAAGATACTTGCCATTTTTTTTTTAAATCAGAACATACCATTTCTTTGACCATCAATGTTTAGTAGTCCTACTCCTACACCCTAATCCCATTTCCTTCCTTCTTACTTCTTAGGACTACAAAGTGGGATGTTAATAAAGTGTGGGCTTGGTGTGTTTTCTGACTGGACTTAAGCCCAGATTGGTATGGGCTTTTTTGCTGGGTAGGCCTCATCATAAACTGTCCGGGTTGGATGTTTACCCTGATCAATTCTTTTCATGTAGAGACCCGGGTAGTGGGGCATCCTTTTTTTTGGCCTCATCATAAACTCTTGAAAATCTCACTCTCACATGAGAGACTTTCTACCCCAATTGTTCATTTACCTAAATCAGTGTTCATTGAGGCTACATCAACTTGTATGACTCTCTCTCTCTCTTTATTCAAACTAAAACTTACACGTTTTGCAAGTTGTAATCTATAGGATTAGTGTCTATCTGCCTGTAATTAGCTTGCCCTACAATGTTAGCTGGAGCTAAAGTTTGGAAGAAAAAGAAATCTGATATTGAAGTCTGGAAGAATGCATATGTTACATTTAATATATATATATATAAATAAATTTAAAAAAAAAAAAAAAAAACCTAATAACTACATGAGGAATATAGAGGGCGTCTGGGCTGGACGTTTTCTTGCTGATGTGCGTTTGCGTTTTCGCGTGGGACCCACGCTACAGTAACACAGCAAACACCTCCTCTTTTTTTTTTTTTTTTTTTTTTTTTTTTTTTTTTTTTTTCTCGCGTTTCAAGAGTAATAAGTTACTGTGCGGCCGTATATGTGGACTTTTTCAGTGTGAACAGTGCATTTGTGCACTGTTCACGGACCCACAAATTTCATTTTTCACAATTTTTTTATTAAAAATGGGTCCCACGATACTATTCACATATTTAAAAAATATTTCGCTACAGTGTTTTCAGTTTCAGTTTTCAGTTTCAGCAAAAATAAGCTCAATCCAAACGGACCCTAGATTCAATTCAACAGTATCATAGTGAACAATAGTGTGCATGCCCCAAAAGTCACAAGATCGGGCCCTCTAACACTTGGTCTCAAACCTTCCACGCTTTCGTTTTTGGTACGATCGGACCTGTATATAACCATGTTATTAGAACAAAAGAATGTTACCATAAATACCAAATACACAAATGTGTAGATTCTGTAGAATAGGGTGTGATATATAATAAACACTCTTCATTTTATTTTATTGCTTAAATAGTGTGTGACATGATTGCATCTTATTGGAAGAATAGGAGATATCCTGTTAAAGATATAATAACAGGAGACAAGTCGTATTCACAATTAGAGGTGTGCATGAGTTAAGTTGGAGAAATTTTTCACCACAATTCAAGCATGTAGGTTGGGCTAGGTTGATGGGTTGTGCTTACATGTTTCATGCCACACAAATACAATGGATTTCATAAACTATTTAATTATCATTTTGAATAAATTATTACAATTCACATATTATGTTTAAATTATATTGCAAAATTTCAAATTCATCAAAACTAGTTCTCTAAATACCTTAGTAAATCAAACAAAAAAAATAAGTTTTCTTTTAGTATGTTGGGTTAGGTCGGTGGGTTGGATCATGCACACCCCTACTCATGATACTATTGCGTATGGCATGTTTGGTATGTCACCATGTTGTAATAGGTTTTATAATGGAATCACTAATTATGTGGAATAGGCATTCAACTAGTTTTTTTTTTCTCAAAAAAAAACTTTTTTTTTTTTTTTTAGAAGAAAGTATTCAACTAGTTGGTTGCATCTTTATTACAAGTAATAATTACTCATTAAGAATAACTATTATAGTAATTCATTTATAAAATATTTATAAAATGACTGTAAAAGGAATAATTTTCAAAATTAATATTGTAGGGACGCAATTTGAGTCCTAAGCCCAAAAGGTAAAAGGATCTAGACCCAAAAAGTCCAATACAATGAATTTGTAGAGAGTGAGTTGAAAAACTAGGTTCTAACGAGTTGGGTAACAATCATAGGGGATTCAAATGACAATAAAGTGAATATAGACTAGTTTTATCTAAAGAAAATCGTCATCGGCACAATCTAAGGAGATTAGTTCTTGTATATATTTCTTGAATTTGATTACAAGTACAGTTCTTAGTGTTACAACATTCTTCTCTCAATTCTCAGGTCTCCTTCCTTCAGGGTCTTCTTTCTGTTTGATACTATCTTCCTTCCTTCATCTCTACCCTCTATGTGTAGAGTAGATTGCTGGTGTTGATCCTTGTCCCATCAGCACCTCTCTGAAATCTTTGATAGTAGTTGTAAGGCTGAAAATTACTGTTCATGTATCACTTCCTTATTAATGCGGCCAGAGAGTTAGCTACGGAGCATTCGATGCGGTGACAAGAGCTTTCTCTTAGATATTTTAGGACTTCCCTCTGTCCTGCACCTCTGTGATGCTTATCCTTATCAATAGAATCTCCTGGAACGTTGCCTTGGATAGCAGACCACACCTTCGGACCTTAGCTTTGCTCAGCCAAGGAGACATTCATCCTCGGACCACCCTATTGGACTCTTGTGACCAAAATTCGCCTCCTCACTCACTAATACGGACCCCCATGACAGTGTTTGTCTGTCCTCAGACTACTTCATGTTCTCAGATTAGGCCCCTGGCCGAATATGTACATATAGATATATACCACTAAGCCTATCACCCCTACAAATATATTTCCAAAAATATAAACTTCTATATGCACATAATAATTATTATTAAAAAATCATTAAAAAAATTCTCTCTTTTAAATTTGAATTTTTTTTTTAAGAAATATAATTGTATAAGAATATTTCATATTGTGTTTATTCTAATGTTATAACTTACAACCAAATAGATAAAAAAAATTTAATTATTCTATAACATCTTATTCTAAGTAATAAAAATTTATTCTTACTATAATCTTCATTCAATGTATTAAACGTGTCCCTAATTTTTCAAATCTACTTTCAAGTTTTAAATGTGCATATTTTCTTTTCGCATTTTAAAATATATGTATCAGTTATATAAAAAAAATTGTATCAGTGCATTAATTATGAATATTGTACAAAAGAGATTAAAAGAATATTTTTCCTACCAAAAACAAACCAGCTTTATTTGGGAGAACTAAGAATAAAGAATAATACACTAAAATGATTAAAGAAAAACAAATCAAATTACACCTATTAGGGATGGCAATGGGGTGGGGTGGGGCGGGGCCGGAGGATGGGATCTTCGTCCCCGCCCCGCATGGTTGTTGCCCTTCCCCATCCCCGCCCCGCCCCGGGGTGTGGGGCATACTACTTTGCCCCATCCCCGCCCCTTGGGGCACCGCGGGGACCCATACCGCCCCGCCTCTAATACAATTTTATATATATAAATAAATTTTTTGCTACAATAATATAAATCACAACAAAACAAAATGTTTTAAAATCCAAGCATTTAAATAAACCAAGTACTTAAAATAGTCTAATACGTAACAACATAATTCAAAATTTCTTATAACAAAATAAACATTGTCTTTGCATGAACAAAATCATCAAGGATAAGTGACCAGCCTTTTTTTTCCTTTCAACTGTGCTCATTTAATAGCTACAAACAAAAATACTAATTTTAGATAGAAAAAAAGAACCAAAATTCAAACTGAAAAAAAAAAAAGATTTAAGAAAGACTAAAACAAAAGGAATGAGATGAACCTAAAACGTAAAAAGTAACGTCTTAAACTTGGAGACTTGGAGTGGAGTTTGGCTTAAAATTGAAAAACGTGTATAGGCTATAGAGAAGGGAGAGGGTTAATGGCAACAACAGTAGGTTTAGAATAAAAAATATTTTATCTAATGTCTTATGTTTCACTTTAAATATTAGTGATTTAGGGTTTACTAAATTTACAATTATAGTCCTTATTAGTGCGGGGCGAGGACGGGGCAGGGCGGGGATAAAAATACTAAACTCATCCCCGGCCCGCCTCGGGGTGCGGGGACAAAATATTGCTCCATCCCGCCCCACCACCTTTACGGGGTGGGAAAAACCCGTGCGGGGTGGGGCGGGGTAGGGCGAGTCAAAACAGGACGGGGCAAAATTACCATCTCTAATACGTATGACCATATAATCTTCTGGTATTTGAGAAATAATTTTTTTTTTTTTTTGAGATAGATGTTTGAGAAATAATATGTACTCTGACACATTCCAGTCGTGGTCATGATGGAGGTAGTTAACAAAGTGGTAGAAAAAAAGAACCAAAATTCAAATTGAAAAAAACAGATTTAAGAAAGAGTAAAACAAAAAGAATGAGATGAACCTAAAAAGTAAAAAGTAATGTCTTAGACTTGGAGACTTGGAGTGGAGTTTGGCTTAAAATTGAAAAACGTGTATAGGCTGTAGAGAAGGGATAAGGGTCAGCGGCAACAGCAGTAAGTTTAGAATAAAAAATATTTTATCTAATGTCTTATGTTTCACTTTAAATATTAGTGATTTAGGGTTTACTAAATTTACAATTATAGTCCTTATTAGTGCGGGGCGAGGACGGGGCAAGATGAGGATAAAAATACTAAATTCATCCCCGTCCCGCCTCGGGGTGCGAAGACAAAATATTGCTCCATCCCGCCCCCCCACCTTTACGGGGCAGGCAAAACCTATGCGGGATGGGGCGGGACAAGGCGAGCCAAATCGGAGCGGAGCAAAATTACCATCTCTAACACCTATGACCATATAATCTTCTGGTATTTGAGAAATAAATTTTATTTAATTTTTTTTTTTGAGACAGATGTTTGAGAAATAGTATGTACTCTGACACATTCCAGTCGTGGTCATGATGGAGGTAGTTAACAAATCAGGCACAAGTAGTGGCGAAACGTGCGAAATCGTTAAGTGCCACGTGTACGGAGGAGAGTCAACGTTGCTTAAGAAAAACGAATCCCCCTTCGACGTGCAAAGAAAACAAACGAACTTGTCCTTTTTTTCTCCGTGGGGCCTACCACTGTGCTTCTTCTATCCTATTCTATAATATGCTCCCTACTGTCTCCCATCAGTGACATATTTAGCGCATTCCAAGCCTACAATACCGAAAATAAAATGTGAATCTTTCAGGATACAAAGTTTGATACGTATTTAGTGCTTTTTGGCTTAGCTATATTTGTTACTATATAGTTTCTAAAAGGTAGTCCCAAACCTATGACAAATGTTAATAAGTACAGTAGCGTATGAATAATTTCCTGTGAGGTCATCATATAGGGTATGGTTTGATGGTAGGAGTTTGTATCTCAACATTCAGAAAGAAGTAGTTTAAGTGATAGTCTCAACAAAATCTATGTGACACACGTGATATTATCAATTACTGTCACGTGGCTTAAAATCAATGAGCTCACACTTTTTATTAGCTTGAATTGATGATAAGGGCTCGAAATAAAGTTGAAGGGATAAGTAGAACTCAAAAGTTGGATCCACTAACTCTACACTCTATAAGGTTGATAAATTTTTTTTTATATAAAGTAATTTCTTAACAAGCAATTTACGGTGCCCAAAAACAAAACTAATAATCTATACTCATTTTTTCAAAAGTCTTTTAATTTCCTTTTATTTTCTTAGATAGGAACTATTTTGCAAAAACAAGCAATAGGTCAAATAACTAATTACTATTGTAGATTTTTTCCGTTATATATGCCTTATTGACTTCATGCATGGAAAGGATAGCGAAACTTTATTTAAAAAAGGAATGTTAAAATTTTCAATCATTATATATTGACTGCTCGCCAACATGCATTTCTATACATGCGAAAAGAAGACTTATTTGTATGTTTCTTATTTTAAGAAGGCAATTGGTGTTAGCTAGACTTTGAGTCTTAGCTAAGCATAACTTGGGACTTAGCTAGCAAATCTCCACAATGCACATGGAACCATAATTAAAAACAGTGTCACTGGTTGAAAAAAAAAAAAAAAAACAGTGTCACTGGTGAAATCTGTACATGTAAGTAACTAGTTCACACATATATAAGAACTAGCACCAACATAGAAGTATTAACTATTAACCATGCTTGTTAAAGAATTTAACTGAGCTATGATAATCTTCATATATGAGTGAAAATTGGTTGAAAGCATTGATAATCTCCACAAGAATCAGAGAGTCGCTCAATTCCAATCTACTAGTAAATTTTTCTAGTGTCCAAGAAAATGCATGCCCCCACCATTTTCTAGTATGGTGCGAGGTCTTCTTCATCAGCTAACCCAACAAAAACAAATCTCATGGACTTCGTTAAACAAAATACAATAAAAAAATGCAATGACAAGTGAAATTAATCATATATCAATATCATAAACATAGAACTAGTTAGAGAAGCTTCCTTAGAACTTAGAAAGTTAGAAGTTGCCATTTATTAATTTGTAATAATGAATGAAATACATGTACGTGCAAGCTATCTCATCCAACGTGCAAATCTCTTGTCCCTTAAAATTTTCATAGAATGATCTTCAAACTATTGTTTTACTTTTAGTTTTCATTCTTATGTACCAGTGGCGACTCTAGAAATTTTGTCCAGGGTGTTCCTATTTCACATTGAAAAAATTTTGGGTCATTTCGGTCTATTTCGGGTGTTTCAGGACATTTCGGTAAATACCAGCCGAAATTCAAAATTTGGTCAGCATGAAGTTTGTGCTTTAAAAAAAAAAAAAAGTTCTTAAGACCAAAAGAAATTTGGATTTTGCACACCGAAAAACCTCAAAAAGAAAAAAAAAATGAAATGAAATAAAATGAACAAAGGTACCTATACAATAAACTATAAGTTCATTTGACATATTAATAAAATTATTAATTATTGTTATTTAGTTGTTTCATTAATTTGTTTGTCTTTTATAAACTATAATTTGTTGTATTGTTATTTCATTAATTATTAAATTATTAATTGTTGTTTAGTCTAACATAATTTAATTTGTTTGTTTTTTATAATGTATTGGTTAATTAAATTATTAATTATTTGTTTTCCTCAATTAATTAAATTTTCTCAATTACAAGAACCAACTGCCAATCAGAAAACTTCACAATCAAAATACACATTACACTAAAAAAACAATTAATAATTTAATATCTCACCGACACAAACACACACACCGACACTAACCAACACCAACGGATAAGATATTAAGATAAAGACAAATTTAAAAAGTCAAAAAATCAGCCAAATATTAATAAAGATAAAGTTAAAGCTTAGCAATTCAGTGGCCCAATCACAGAATCAGATAAAGACAAAGTATTAAAATTAGTATTAAAGAATAGAGAGAGAGAGAGAGAGAGAGAGAGAGAGAGTCATAATTTTCATTTCAGAAAAAGTCATTTAGATAGAGAAAGAGAGTGAGAGAGTGAGGGAGTTAGAGAGGGAGGGAGCACCTGCACCGGAGCAGCCAAGCATCGGAGCAGCTGAGCAGGTAGGCTTGAAGGCTGAGGCCGCTAAGGCAGTGACGAGGTCACAAGGCGACGAGCAATCTCTGATGAGGGCAGTGGCGAGTGACGAGGACGAGGGGCAAGCGAGCCGAGCGACGATGACGATCTGGACTGGACCGATCTCCGATGACGAGCGAGCTGCGAGCGACGTGACCGATCCGATCTCCGTGACTCCGGCTGTTGGCAATTGGCTTGAGCCTGAGGCGTTGCTCTGAGGGACTGAGGCAGTGAGCCGTTGCTTGCTCTGTCTTCACTCTTTAGGTTTGCTTTAGGCCTTTAGGGATTTCTGATATAGAAAATTAGAAGTGAGTTCTGATTTGATTTGCTCTATAGCTTTGCATTGGTTTTTTTTTTTTTTTTTTTTTTGAGAATCCGTGGGTTTGCCTCTGTAATCTGTTGGGCTTGCCGAGTTCCCGTGGGCTTGCCTCTGTTACCAAATTTTATTTTGGGCTTTCTTCATTTATTTATTTATTTTTTTTGCTTGAAAGCAGAACAATTAATTTTTTTTTTTTTTAATTCGAGGGTGTTCCTATAATACAGAGCAAGTATAAAAAAATTTGTAAAAAAAAAAAATTTTCAGGTTTTTTTTCAAGTCAGGGTGTTCCTGGGAACACCCTGACTTACACACCATGACTTGCACGTGGCGCCGCCACTGTTATGTACATATAAATGGTAAAGTGAGCACTGAGCAAAGATAAATGTCTGTGCTCCTCAAAAGGAACGACTATTCTCATTATTACGTAACTTTTTTTTTTTTTTTTTTTGCTTTAAAAGACTAAATCACTTTTGAAGATTAAATATAAATAAATAAATTAAAAATAAAAAATAAAAAAGCTACCGTCATAAGGAAAGGGAAAAAAAAACATGGGAAAGAATAATTTGCAGTAATGGGGCAATATTCTGTAGGTACAAGTTAGGTTTGAATGAAGAAATGAACTTCTAAATCACTCCAAGTTTCCACCAAATTGTCTTTTAATTATAAAGTCGCGTAGTAGGGGCTTTCTACATTGACCCACTCAAGGGGCGGCTTCTACTGGTCAGTGGTCACCCTTAACAATTTCAATTTGCTATTACTAGTTGATACAATTCGATGCCTCTTGTTTGAGAAATTTACAAAACAAAACCTTCCACATAACTTTCCTTTAAAGCTACAATAGCACACACGTTAAACATAGACTTAATAGCTAGGTTCAATCAATGTACGGAACCTTAATTTGCCCTCTAAACAAGGGAGATGGTAAAACCTAAGTTTAATTTGCCCTCTAAATAAGGTTTGGTCTAATTAATAGTTTTGAAGCGTTACATGATTCAAAAAATCCTAAGTTTAAGTCTTCTAACTGAATTGACACCTCCTCATACGTAAGTGTTTAAAGGGTCTAGAGGGAAAAGAGTATGAATAATGGAGTTAGCAACATATTATAATTATTTCTAAAAAAAAGAAAAAAGAAAAAAAGAGGCTTATAACTTAACTAGTAAAGTTTTTGATGGTAGAATAAGATATTTGATTTCAATCCCCCGCCTACACCAAAAATTGATTGGTGTCTTGATTTGATAATAAAGAGCTGTACGACACGGAACCCCCAGACCAATTTGGGCTTTGGGCTTTGAGTTCCAACTTTACAATACGGCCCACGGGCCTAACCCTCTTGCCCAAAACTGGACCCTGAGCCTGCCAAGGCCATGGGCCCAGGCCTCATGACATTACGCCTGGCCCAAAATCCGTTGAGCAAACCGCTATAATGCATGTTCATAGTAGCTCGTAACCTAGGATCTTCTCGGGAAGATACACCTCAGACCAGAGCATGATTGCTCGGGGACACTATACCCCGGTTACACCGGTATCGTCCTGGGAAAAGCCTTCGCCGAATATCCCTTCTGAAGTGGGAAGTCAGTTCCAATGTCACTCTCATCACACCCCATTCCCAACTAAAACATCCACTAAGCAATAACGGCATTGGACCTCTCCTACCACTAACTGCAAGAGTAATTATAACTCCTCACTAACTATTGGGCTATAAATATGAGAAGATAAGGGAGAGGAGAAGTTTGTTGAGAGGTTCTAGAGAAAACTGAGAATAGGAGCAAGAGGGCAACAAGAGAACAACAGTAGTAAGAGTAGGGGAACTTTTAAGGAGAAGTTGGTTCGTTGGGTCTCTGTGTTGGGAACTATTCAAGTTAGGAAATCCAAAGCCCACATCACAAATAGATTGTGAGCCCAAGTGAGGCCTAGTCTATCAGCCTCAATTTTGGCGCGCATCAGAACTATTATCAGGAGCGGATGCCACGGATTGAAACTCTCTAAAAAAAAAAAAAATGTTAGATTTTTGTAATAATATCTCAATACTATCTTTGTATTCTTCATATTTATTTGCAAAGCTTTTTACACAATAGCCACCCACGAAAATAGGCCAAAAGTTAAAAATGTGGTGTTTGGTACAGGGGAATTCACATCACTCCCGTCATCCAGATTCCTTGGAATGTGATGCCTTACAATCTGAATGCCTTAAAATTTAACTATTTCTATGTTTGGTTTATTCATAGCAATCTTAAAGGAATTATTTATTTTTCCCATACTATCCTTAGATTTATAAATCCAATATCAATTTTTAAAAAAAAAAATTTTCCTCTAAATAAATAACAACAAACAAAATATAAACTATAAATTAAGACAAATTCATTAAAACTATAGTTTAACATTTCAAAATGACAGTTTTCAAAAAAAAAAAAAAAAATTCAAAATGACATGTATAATACAAAAATAACTATTTAAATTATTGTTCTTTATGAAAATCACAACATCATGTTTTGTTAATAAAAATAAATATTTTATTTTAGCAAATAACCAATCCCAAATAGATATTTTATTTTATTTTAACTTTTATATTGTTGTGGCGGGAAGAGATAAAAATAAATGAATAGATATTGATGATTTGTTTTATGTTTTATTTCCGATTATTTTTTGATAAGTATGTTTTATCTCCATTAGTTAAATGAAAAGTGGAAAATTGTAAAATTGTCAATTTACAACAAATGTAATTTTTTAAACTTGAGAATCTGGATATCCACCTGTTTCAAATAAAATCCACATTCCTAAAAAAAAAAAAATTATGTGGGAATCCAAATACCCCTAGCATCTGATTTCTTTGTGTGATTTGCAATCAAATGTAGAAATCTTTTAACATTTCTAGGAATTCTAAAACATTACCCCATTCCAAACGTTACCTTAGTACTATCTATTGTATTTGGTTGTTTTTTATTTTATTTTTCCCCTAATTTTTTCCCCACTTCTCTATATTTTTGTTTTGGATATTTTAATTTTTTTCAAAAAATTATAATAATTTTCACAAATCAATTTTGTGTGTGGGTGCTACTGTCAAGGTTATTTTCCCATAATAAAATGGTATAAAAGTATCCGCTGTCATAAAAGCCACCAATCAATTTGCCCAGTTCACGATTCTCAATTGTTGTTAAGGGTTCACGAGAAAAGTGAATACTTTTCTTCTCTCTTTATGACAAACTTTTTTGGTAAGAGAATTGGCATCTCTTATTTTTTATGGGAATATTCTCTTACCATCAATTTTTTCTTTGAAACTCTTAATGACAAATGGTTAACACTAATTAGTAAATTACGGTTGATTGTGACTGACTATGGTGAAGGCAGCCTACATCGCAGGGTAGATAACTAGAAAGGAATAAATGATAGCTTTTATAAGCTTTATGAATATCGAACAAACAGTGACACCCTCCCTATTGTACTAGGGAACAGGCTATTTGGCTGAGAGCCTTTAGTGTCAAGCCTCCCTATGGTTTGTTAAGAAATTTAGAGTGTATTTGTATAGAACTTATTTTGCTGAAATTAAAAACTGAAAATCGAAAATACTGTAGCAAAATAATTTTTAAATGTGTGAATAGTATTGTGGGACCCATTTTTAATGAAAAAATGGATAAAAAATGAAATTTGTGGATCCGTGAACAGTGCATATGTGCACTGTTTACTGTAGAAAGTCAACATTTGCGGTTACTGTTCAATGAACAGTAATCGCAATACTCCAAAAACGCGTGAAAACACAAAAAAAAAAAAAAGAAAAAAGAAAAAAGAAGAAGAAGCAAAACGCAGGAACAAAACGCAACGCAGTATAAGTGAACCCAAACACACACTTATAATAACTATATATATAGGCATATGCCATGCAAAGTCAGAAATTTATTTTAGAGGCTCAATTATTATATTTATTTATTTTATAAAAATGTTAAGAGGGGGGGGGGGTTCAAATCCTCTATCCCACACTTCCTGATCCACTATATACTCCACAAATAAAAATATGTCACATGTCCATCTAATTTATTAAATGCTAAATTTATGCCTTCTATTATTTCAATTACCTAAATTTGATGGGTTATTTATTTATTTATTTTAGGAAGTTGAAATAATAGAAGGCATAAATTTAGCATTTAATAAATTAGATAGACATGTGGTATATTTTTATTTGTGGAGTATATAGTGGAGCAGAAAGTGTGAGATAGAAGATTTGGACTCGGGAGGGCATTTTACAAACCCAAAAAAAAAAAAAAAAAAAGATGCCTCTCAACCAAAAATTATCTTGTGTGCCCGCTCCATTAATTGAATAGGTGCACAAGATACCATTTCTCTCCCAATACTAGTGTCTAGTGGTCATACAATCATTGAAAAAATATTGGCAACTCAATCTGCAGAAAGAGAGGGGAGTTCATGTGAATATGTTTATTAATTAGCTTCGCATTATATATGTGATATTTAATATGATACATACTGAATTAGGAACTAAAATAATATATTTTATTTAATTATACAGAGATGATAATGTTAATTATACATGTATACGCATTATATGAACTAACATGTAACCTATGAAAATGTATGGATGCATTTAAAATTAAACACAATTTTTATTATAAAAATATAAATAATTAGCCAAATTATTAAAAAAAATAATAGCATGTAACACATACATATGTATGGGTACATTTAAAATTAAGCACAATTTTTATCATTAAAGTATAAAATAATTAGTCAAATTAAATTTTTTTTAAGTAAATGTAATTAGTTACATATTAAAATTCTTACCTAAATTCAATAATACTTTTGATTATTTTTTATAATTTTTAATAAGATAGAACATGTGGTAATCTTTGTTGTGTGATGATTTTTATTGAGTATATGTGATCGTTTTTTATTTTTTATTTTTATAATTCATTAATATTAGATTCTTGGTATTTTGCACCTATTAACTCATTAGGCACAAAGATTAAAAAACTTAAGTGGACACATAAGTGAATAATTATGTGTAATCCTCACGTAAATTTAGATATATAGCGCAAAATTAGACTCTAATTTCAATTTTTAATTAAATTTTCTCTAAATTTTGCCTCTCTCTATATATATATATATAGATGTCATTAAATTGCTACATTGATATGTACCGTTTGCTTAATAAATTTTCATTTTACTTATTTCTTTTAATTATGTAAAATGTTCCAGTACTTGTTGACCATTAACTATTCGCAACATCCAAGATAACATTTTGGCAAAAACATAAATTATACCTTTAAAGTTTGATCTTTTTTTTCTTTTTTTTGATTCTGTATGTCTTATTTTTGTCATTTTGGTCATGTAATTTAATATTTGCTGTCATCATTAGTTCTTTCTCCACTCCATTTAAAAAGTTAACGTTAAGTACTAATACTAATGGTAACAATAAATGTGAACTTACAATTAAGTTAATAAAAAAGCAACTTACAGTATCAACATGAATTTTGATCAAATTTAAAGTCTGTTGTATTTATTGTTTTTAAAAGAAAATTTAACAGGTCTTAGTATAAAAAATTATTTTTTAATGGTTAATGGGAATTATGGATGAAATGACTAATAGAATAGTAATGGCAAATGTAAACTTCAAATACCAAATTGGTAAAAATAAAATTTGCATGACAAAAATGACGATTGACCAAAATTAAATGGTGTAACTTTGTATTTTTGTAGTAATTTATTTGATATTGCTTGGGTATATTAGTTTTTTTTTTTTTTTTTATTAAAAAATTTTATTGGAGAATTATATATGATATGTCAGATATTTAAACAGTTACTATTTAGTGCTAACAAAAGAGGGAAGAGTGCTATAGTTAGGTGGAATAAGAAAACCTATGATGATAAATAACAAATGAATAGGATTAGCATAGATTAAAATGTTGTTTCAATAATCAAACTTTGGTGTGGTCCCAAAAAAAAGTAAATAAATAATACAAGCCATGTGGAACGATGGCTATAATTAATTTTATTAAATTCAAACAAGATTTTTATCATATTACCTAAATAGAGTCACAAAAACTATAAATTTCATGAAACAACAAAACAAAATATAAATTAACTGTGAGTTTCAGCTAACTCAACTGGTAAAGTCTCTGACGGTTGAATAAGAAATCTGGGGTTCAATCCCCGCCTACACCGAAAACTAATTGGTGTCTTGGTCTGATGATAAAGAGCTATTATCAGGAGAGGACGCTATAGGTTAAAACTCTCTCTAAAAATATATATATATATATAAATTAACTTTTTATTAAGGAAAAAGTTAATGAATTCTCTAAGAACATTTGTTAATTAACTATTTAAGGAAATATTTTATAAGATTAAAAAAGCAATCAATGTTTTGGAATTTTTTTTTTCTTTTTCCTATTAAAATTGTATAAAAACTTTCTTAAAATAGTTTAACAAATTTTTTAAATACACCCGTATCCCTGTTAACCTGACCATTTCATAAAATCCTCGATCCAATATCAAAATTCTCTCTCTTTTCTTTTGTTTAATTACATTTACCCTAACATTTAACTTAAACTTTTGCTAGTGGTCTTTGACTTTTTTATATCACAATTTTATCTTTATTTATTACATGTGGTAGGTTTGTGCACGAATGTTTTATTCATGAACTTCTTGTGCACACGATCTTTTGCCTGAATAGGTTGTAATTGCAATGGCATGAGACATAGGTTAGTTTGGGCCAGTCCTTTTACTCATACATTTAGATTTTGGTCTGCGTCAAGCTATAAGCCAAGGTCCCAAACCCATCCACAACTACTGACCACAAAGCAAGATTTGAAAGTCAAAAAAGCCAACTTTTATTAGAATTTAAAACCCAATACCGCCCACATAAAGCAAAGTAATTAATAAATGTTTATTTTTTTTGGTAGATGTTTAAAACACATTACAAACTCCCCTCCTAAACTAGTAATTAATTAACCAAAATAATTTTTTTTTTCCAAATAAGCATATATTTGGCAGTTTCAGAAATTAAATATTGGCAATTGCCAAAATTCCAATCCCAAAGTTTCTTTAAAAACCTTCCATCATTTGTCTAAAAATATGTAGTATTATGAACGAACAAAAATTTTCCACCGTCTAATGACAACCGTATGAACTATGAACCGTTTACTTTTCAAAACACAAAAACCAAAAGGGTATTTCCGTAAATACAACACAAACCAATGCCTTATTTAACAGCCCTCACACCTTAAATATCAAAAACCCAAACACCACCTCTCTGACCCTTCCTCTATTTTTCCCACTCGCCGAAGCGTCCGAGTTGCCGGCGAGTTAACTCGTAACTCAGCACACACTCAATCACTCACCGATTCTCCTTCATTTTTCACCCCCTCATTTCCTTATTACCCAGAAATACAGAATTTTGAATCGTTTAAGAAGAAGAAGATGGGTTCGGAGCTGACTTTCAGAGGACACGAGAGCCAACCCGTGTCGGACACGTACACACCGAAGCAACCAAAGCCATGGTTCTCAGTGACCCAACCGATTCGGTACATGCTCCGAGAACAACGCCTGGTGTTCGTCCTCGTCGGCATTGCTATAGCCACCATCGTATTCACCCTCGTACCTTCCTCCTCCACATCCCGTGTCGAGTACGGACACTTCACGATCCCAGAAACGACGACACGGCTGAGCCAGTACGACCAAAAACCCATGTACGAGCACCGCTCAGCTTTCCACATGTACAGCTCCGGCAAAGTCCCCTTGGGGCTAAAACGCAAGGGTTTGCGGATCGTGGTGACCGGCGGGGCCGGGTTCGTTGGGTCCCACTTGGTCGACCGTCTGATGGAGCGAGGCGATAGCGTGATCGTGGTCGATAACTTCTTCACCGGAAGGAAAGAGAACGTGATGCACCATTTCGGTAACCCTAGGTTCGAGCTTATCCGACACGACGTCGTCGAGCCTCTCTTGCTCGAGGTCGATCAGATCTACCATCTCGCTTGCCCTGCCTCTCCTGTTCACTACAAGTTCAACCCCGTCAAGACCATCATATCCTTTTTTTATAAATACTATAAATATAAAGTCGACTTCAGATCTCTTATTCGACTATAAATACTCGTTGAGCTAACTGAAATTTCTATTTCAATTTCTGATTTATTTGTTATTTTTAGTATTATTTAGTGTTTGTTCCTTAATTTAATTTGTACAAGACCAATGTTGTGGGGACATTGAACATGCTGGGACTTGCGAAGAGAGTGGGTGCGAGGTTTTTGCTAACGAGCACAAGTGAGGTGTACGGAGATCCACTGCAACACCCTCAGGTCGAAACCTATTGGGGAAACGTCAATCCTATTGGTACGTTTTTCTTTTTTTTCTTTTTTTAAATAAATTTATTTCCGGCAAGGCAAACGTGCGTTTTTGTCGGAATATCCGGTGGGTACGGCGTTTCGCGTGTGTGTGTGTTTTGTCGAAACGGCGCAACTTAGCGTGATTTAAGGTTTCCGGTCCTAATCTGCGCGGTTTAGGGGTCCGGTGAAGACTCACTGTTTGATGTAAGAAAAGCCAGTTGTCATTTGCTTTGTTCCGTTTTGAAACTCACTCGAAAGCCTGGTTGTGGGACCCGTGGAAAAACGAGTAACCCGTGATGTGCGGTCTTGTTAATCAGACGGTCCACGTTTATCTTTGACTGTTTGAGTTTTTTCTTTCTGATTCATTGGAGGGAGTGTTTTGTAATTTGGGATGTGGTCTGAAATTTTAAGTGTTAAAAAACTACTAAAATTAGATCTGACGATTTTTAGTTGGGGATTTGCGACAGGTGTTAGAAGCTGTTACGACGAGGGAAAACGTACGGCGGAAACGTTGACCATGGACTATCATAGAGGTGCAGGCGTTGAGGTCAGCTTTTTATTATTATTATTATTTAATTTACTAAACTAAATATTTCCGTTAATGTTGATTTTCGTTTAATTAGTTAATTAAAGAATATTGCTTGTGTTTGATATTTTGAACTTTCCATGTGTGCACATGTTGTGTCACACATATCTTAATTAAAATGTTGTAGGTCCCACATTATGTGATTAAAAAAAAAAAAAAAAAATCATGGCTCGTTTGCTCTCATTTTTACCAGCTTCTTGATTTTTAATTTATTAAATTTATGTACAATTATTATTGGGGTTGTTAGTATATTTAGATGAAGTAATGTATTATAATTTTAAGATATATAAATCTATGAGAATATGCACTTCCAAACAAGTACCATATCCATGTGATTAATACATGGGTCCAAATAAGTACTATATGATATATCAATGTAACGGCATGGGTTTGTTGCAGGTGAGGATTGCAAGAATCTTCAACACCTATGGACCCAGAATGTGCATCGATGATGGTCGTGTGGTCAGCAATTTTGTTGCCCAGGTATATCATTAATGCAATATATATTTATTTATTTATTTATTTGACTTGGTTGTGCAGGAAAAATGAGCTGTTTATTTAATTAGTTTAGTTAATGATGATTGGCGGTGATAATGTAGGCATTAAGGAAGGAGCCTATGACTGTTTATGGTGATGGGAAGCAGACAAGGAGTTTCCAATATGTATCTGACTTGGTAAGTGAATGCTTAATTGTTTATTCATCATGCGGGTACTGTTGTTTATTCTTTGTTTGGTGTTGTCAAGGATAATTTATTGTTTGTTTTCCAAATTGCTTCTGATATCCTTTTGATGATCTTAAGTTGCTTCACTTACCAAAAAGATATCAAATTGCATCTCATGCCAAGTTTTACTTTTATATTTTTAACTAAAATTGTTAAAGTAAAGACTGAGACCTTGAATAAATGAAGATATTAAAATGTAACTGCTTTATGCTTCTTGTCTTTGCTATCTAGTTCAAAAACTAGGCCTTATGAATCTTAGATTACAATAAGAGATTACCTTCCCCATGTGCATAGCACAAATAAATAAAAAATTAGTGCAAACTTGGTGCCTAAATTGAAAAATATTATTGAATCAGTCTGGTTGTAGACTTCATGGAACCTACATTATTGTTTGTTCGAATCCTACAGTTTGGATAAAATGTTAACCATGAAATAAACTCTCAGTTTTAAGTGAGATTAAGACGATCTTATTCCCTACATATGAAAAGAGCGAATTTGAAAGCTGAAGGTGGGCCAGCCGGTTATAATTCCCCTTTACGTTTGTTATAATTCCCCTTTATGTTGATATAAGGCATGGATCGGTCTACTGAGTGAATTTTAACTCTCAAGTCTCGAAAGCATTAGAACTTTGTTTAAAGTTTAAAGCAAACGAACACCTTAATAAATTAAAGAGCGATCCCAGGTTGCTTTCAGAATTTAATTGATATTTCATGGTAGCAAGATGTATATTTGATGTGGTAGTAAAATATCAATAATGACTAATGAGATGGCTTCTAGAGTTGTTGGCTATCTGGGGTAGGGCGGCCTTCATTGACTAAGATATTATTTAATTTATATGATTGGGAATATTATTTCTTATAAGTGGGGTATCTGGGGTAAGCCTTTATTTTAATGAACGGAACTGTCTCTTCTGCGATAATGAAATTAGTGATAAGATTATCCTTAAAAAATAATTGGAATAATACGATTTATTTATTTATTTTCTTCTGTTTTCTTTTGGCGCTTTGTGTGGTAAATTTGCAATTACAGTTTCGTAATTTCTGTTCAGGATTATTAAAATTTTCTGGTATGTTGTGCTACTACAGGTGGAGGGTCTGATGCGCCTAATGGAAGGAGAACATGTAGGACCTTTCAATCTTGGTAATCCGGGTGAATTCACCATGCTTGAACTTGCTGGGGTAAGTTTATTGCTCTTCTGGAATTCTTACTTGCTCATTTTGAGAGAGGGAGAGAAACAACAACA
Organism: Quercus lobata; assembly: GCF_001633185.2. Taxonomy (NCBI): domain Eukaryota; kingdom Viridiplantae; phylum Streptophyta; class Magnoliopsida; order Fagales; family Fagaceae; genus Quercus; species Quercus lobata. The sequence continues at coordinate 28,480,352 of NC_044915.1, read as the reverse complement.
ACAACAACGTTTCCTGTTTCATGCCTTTGCTTTCCTTAAAAAAAAAAAAAACTAATTTGTGTTGTTGTTTATAACTCTTGATGGAAGGGAAAATTTGATAGGATGGTTTAAATTTAATGGAAGGGTAGCATCCTATAATTTAATCCTATAATGGTTACTATTGATGAACAGCTCAGTTGTTGGCTCTCTGAGGTTAATTTACATTTCTGGTTGTGAGTTGTGACAGTAAAAACAAAACAAAACAAAACAAACAGAAAGAACAATAAATTTTGAGCTGTACTGCGTGTCATTGGTGCAGGTGGTCCGGGAAACAATTGACCCAGACGCAAAGATAGAGTACAAGCCCAACACAGAGGATGATCCCCACAAGAGGAAGCCTGATATCACAAAGGCTAAAGAGCTACTTGGCTGGCAACCAAAGGTGGAACTCCGCAAGGGTCTTCCTCTCATGGTCTCAGATTTCCGGAAACGTATCTTTGGTGACCACAAGGAGGGTGGCGCTACTACCGCGTAATTCTAAGTCAGGCATATATACTTGAAGAGTGATGACAGAGGGAAAAGATAATTGTTTCTTGGAAAGCAATTCTCAGCTGTTTCCCTTCTGCAAACAAAATACAGTAGCAACACCAGAAGCAGCATTTGTGCTGCTTTTGATTCTTCTTTGGAATAGGTTTTAGGTGTCCCTTTGGCATTTGATTTCCATCATCTTAGTAATTTCTGGGTTACAAGCCCATTTAAGCGTAATAGATTTGTGATTCCAAAAAGTTCCTTTCCTTATTTTTTAAATTTGATTTGTTAAAGAGGCCTACAGTAATAGCTTTACCTGCTGCATTTTCATTCCAGCTTAATTATCACAGTTCAGTTTGTTTCCGTTTAGTTCTCTTAAAAGGGTGTAAGTTATCGCAGTTCAGCTTGGCAATGTTGACCCTTGAAGATCTCTTGCTCAAAGATACAATTGGCTATAAACTGCTATACATGTATAAGTGAAAGCTTACTAATTTTTCAAGTGTTCAATTCCAATCAATCAATAGAGATTATATTTCCTAAGTGGATCAAGAGGTTTAAAAAAAATACTTATACACGTGTACGCTAGAAGCCTTGTTTTTATTGTTACCATTAGGATCCAAACTTCTTTGTTGATACTTAAAACCTAAGGTCATTTTGCCCTACACAACGTAACACGGGGCACGCTGATGAACTCATTAAGTGCCAAAACTCTTCCACTAAAGTTTCTGAACAAGCTTCCCAAATTCCAAGAAATAACAACCAAATAAACGAAGCCAAAGCTACTCTCAAATCAATACGGTTATCGCAGTCTGTTCCTGAACAATTCTAGAAACAAGAAAACTGCCATACTACCGACAATTTCCTTTTTTTCTTTTGAGAAAGATACGACCAACAACTTGGAAAACCAAATAACTAATGCGAGTGAAACAATTTTACCCTTCTTGCTTTTGTGGGCCGTGAAAGCTCAGAAATAGAATATTCTAAAATTCAAGTCCCGTGTAAGAAAATGACGATACTGTCAGTACAAACTACAAATCACCACAGAGTTGGGTCCAACCAATTCCAATATGGTTATCAGATCGTAATTTACCAAGTTCTGTGCCCTTGAGTCTAGACAAAGGTCCACGGAAAGAAACATGACAACAAAAATAGAGCTTTCTCAACGAAAGAGGTAAAACTTAAACTTAAACCGATTCTCACCAACAAACAAAAAAAAAAAAAGGGGGTAAAACTTAAACCGAATAAGCCCCACAATGTGACGACCAGAATCCTATCACCTAACCCAAAAGTAACGGAAAGGAAAGTAGAATATAAGGCAGTACATGCATTTGTGGGCAACAACTAGGGGTGGCAAAATAAGCACAAATCTATTTGTCCATCTAAATCCACTCAATTATTAGTTGGGTTAAATGGGTACCAACCCAATTAGACGCAGTGATTATTAGGTTTTAACTAAAAACTCATTAAGGCCCATTTAATCTAAAAACAATATACCCAAATTCAACCCAGCCTTTCCCATTAAAAAAAAAAAAAAAAGCTTCGAACGTTTCAATGTTTCAGGGTTTTCATTTTCTTTCATTTTCTCGGCCTCCAAACACTTCTCTCTCTCTCTCTCTCTCAACAAATAAAAAAATAGAACCAAGCAATCGAAAATTTCATATAAACTAATACCGATTTCTTGCGCTAAATTTCACGCATGGAAAAAAGGTTAACCAAAAAAACAAAAACGCAAAATTTCCTACATTTTTTCATCAAACAAACAGATCAAACACACAGAGAGAGAGAGAGAGAGAGAGAGAGAGAGAGAGAGAGAGAGAGAGAGAGAGAGAGAGAGATTACGTTTTCCACCGCCGAGGACTTTGTGGACGGGCTTTTCTTTGCCGAAGAGCCTATAAACCTTGGCTTTGGCAGAGCCGAAGGGATTGAACTTCTTGTCGGATTCTAATTTGGACAACGATGACGACAAGTCATGGTGATCGGGGATCTTTTCAACGATCTTGTACATAAACGACTCCTGCTAACGCACATGGTCCGCCATGGATCTCCACCACACCAAAGAGATAGCTCTCTCTCTCTCTCTCTCTCTCTCTCTCTCTTGCTTGCTCTCTCTTTTCATTTTCCTTCATTGTCCTTGGAGAATTTCTATTTGCTTCTAGGACAGTTGCTTTTGAAATTCCAGAAAAATTTTGAGCTTGAAATGACATTTCTTTGTATTTGTTGCACTGTTTGGTTGTCAAGAAAGTGAGAAAATAGAAAAGAAAAAGAAAATATTTTTTTTTTAATCTGGATTTTTAATATAATTGCTAATGTGGATGTGCTTATGTGAAATTTTTTTATCCCAAGAATAGAGATTAGAGAGAGTGGAAAAGGAAATCCAAAAAAATGTTGGAGTTTTTACTTTAATGGCATTTTGGTAATTTTGATAATTGGGTAATTGGGTGAGTTGGGATTTACTCATAATAATTGGGTTAGGTTGGATTTGAGTTAGAAGCAATTAGTTAAATGGGTTTTGACGAGTAAATGAGTTTTATATACCCAACCCAATTATGCCCACCCCAAATCCACCCAAACCCACCCATTTGACACCCCTAGCAACAATTAACATAAATCCTCAGCAAGGTCACACATTCATAATAATAACGGCAATTCCCACGTGATCAACAAGTTACTAGCAAAACAAATAGATCATTAATAGTATTAGGAAGAACTTAAGCAAGGAACAATTCTCCTACTTAGACCACATTGTCATTGTTAAGTAAACCTCCAGAAAACTGCGACATCATCAAAATAAGTTGTTCATCTTCAGATGATCATGAGAACTGCGACATCTCTCACTTTGGGTTCCTAAGAACGATGATAACAGAGTCTCCCCGAAGAAACATCTTACTGATAAACCTATCTTTGTTGACAGGTTGAGCTTTCTTCTTGCCTTTACCAGTCTTTGGTACCTAAACCAAGAGTACAATGCATTAGTTAAATCAGCAAGCGTTTGATAGACATGATAGCATCAGATTGAGGAATTAGAGGGACAATATATTGCTATGGAAACCAACCTCAGTCCACATCTCCCTGACATTTTCAAGAACCATGTTACAGTGACGATCAAATGCCCTCACACGACCTAGAAGCTTCTTGTTGTTTCGGCAGTTAATGAGCACCTTAGTAAGGCAAGAGACAAAGAAGCAATCAACAATAAATCTATCTGATAACAGGTAAGAAAACTATATCTAAAGAACTGTACACTCACTGATATCACAAGCTATAACTCCAAGGGACTGTTTGAGAATTCTAAAAACTGGACCAGGCCTGGTCACTTGCATAATGCTATCCAGTTCTGGTGAAAACCAACAGCACAACAGTTTAAAATATTGCCCCTGACGCCTAAATGTTCAAACTAAGCTTAATGGCAATCAACTCACCTTGACTTAACAAACAACATGCATTCCCTATCCAATCAGATCACTCCCAGCTGACTAGATTTTGGGGTTTACAAATGGTTGCATATCAATAACATATATTTTTTACCCATTAACACAATGTTTGATTTACAAACACACACTCAATTTATTGTTTAAGACTTGCTCTGACAATACACTTAGGTATTTAATAAACTGCGCTTTGAAGATAATATATTTACCTGTGTGTTATTCTTAACACTCATCATCAGAACAGAGAGTGGCCCGGTGTTGAATTCCTCTTCCTCATTCTTGCCTCCCTGTCACAAAGAGTTTGGGTGAGTAGAAGCTTATATTGAAAAATCATGGAGCAATAGCTAATATCAGTAGAAGGGTAAATTCAATCCTGTATCAGTATGGGGAAAAAGAGAACATAGCAATGTAGCTAAAAATGAGCCCCACAAAAAGGATGACACCATAATACCTAAAGATAAGATACAGTATATAGGAGGTGTTACATAGAAGAGAGCATGCTCATGTAAACGTAATCAAGAATGGTGATGTAAAAGTACCCAAAATGGCTTAAGCAAAATTTCAATCATATATATATTTTTTAATAGGTAACAAAGTAAATCAAGTATGTAAAAGGATAAAGAAAACTTGATAGAATATCATTTTTCCTGATGACATGGTGTTTTATGAAAGCAATCTTACAATGGCTTAAGCAAAATTTCAATCATATTGTAGAATACGAACCTACTTTTTGTATTATAGCTATAACCACTTTTCAAAAAAACCACATCTGATTTTCTATTATCAATTTGCCACTTCCTTTCTTTACTTGTCAGCATCAAAACACAGGCATTTCCATTATGCTCTGAAAAACCAATTTTCTTGGCCATTTTTATTCCTATCCTGTCTTCTTCATTTGATTTGGTTTAAGTAACAAAATAAGTAATTAAGTACCTATTGTTAGTCCAACCCCAACGTATTTTTGGCTCAACTTTTTCAGGGTTGCCTTCTTTTGAGCTCAACCTTTTTCTTTTTTCTCATAAATTTAAATTTTACAAATTGGGTTATTTGATTGTTAGTGTTTTGCCTAAGCCATTGTGAGTGCTCTAAGGTAAGTGAAACTACAGTGTGGATGAATAAAACTCGCATGAAGGATGGCTATGATGCCAGAAGTTAAGAGAAGCTTCAAATATTCAGTAGTAAAAGTTAATATGTTGACATTATAAAACAGAAATTACAACCTCATCCACTTTCCTCCCCAAACATTACACAAGCACAAAATAGGCATAGGTTGCAGTACAACACGGAAATTTATTTAATAAAACAGGAGTAAGTATCTAAATGCCTGATACTTATGACAAATTGAAAACCTTATCACATCGTAAAATTCTTCAAGCAATTCACATTTTAGTTTTGACAGAGATAATTGAATGACCAAATGACAAACACATAAAAGGGCATGATCTTAGGAATAACTATCCACTGAAAACATTCACAACATGTGTGTGTAAAAGATAAATTACTTACAGTGGTATCCTCATCCATTGGCTTACTGCAATAGAAATAGACACCAAAAAAAAAAAAAAAAACTGATTAGTAAATTTAGTAACCGAAATAGCAAACCCTAATTCTCAATCAAATTAAACAAAACGAAGAAAATTTTGGGGAAAAAAACAAAAAGGAGTAGAAATCTTGAAGTTACCTCATGTTGATGATAATGTGATTCTCTACCAGGAAAAAACCCTGAAAACAGAAACAAAATAAGGTGTTTTTAGGGTAAAGCGGATCTAAAGAAAGATAAGAATGTGCTTAAAATTGAATGAGAGAGCTTTGAAATTGAAGCAAATTAGAGGAAAGCGATAGAGAACTTACACCGATTAGGGTTAGGGTTAGGGTTTAGGGAACTGCTCCTATTGTCGAGAGGAATATAGATCTCACGACTGAGAGAGAGAGAAAGAGAGGGTTGACAACTGACTATGTAAGTCCAGTGCCAAGTCACTTTATATCATACGACGTCGCGCCGACAAACGGGCATCGTGAGTCGTAGTAAAGAGATTACAATAGACTAATGATTTTTTTTTTTAATGAAAATACACTTTTAGTCTCTACATTTTGGACAATTTTTCAATTTGGTTTCTAAATTGATTTTGTTCCTAAGGCAATCCCTGACTTTTTAAAATCGTTTTTAAAATAGCCCTTACCGTCAACCTAGTTACAAAAAAAACTGAGGTGGCAAACGGCATGTCTTATTTGTTGACATGGTGCTGACGTAGATATTAAAATATTATTAAAAAAACTTATTCAGCTTTTTTAAAATGACAAGTCAGATTTAAATTAATAAAAAATTAAAACAAAATCCAAGTCAGAAATTTTAAAATAAACATTAATTTTATATATACATTAAAACAAAATAAATTAATTGAATGTCTCTTTTTTTTTTTTTTTTTTTTTAAAATTCCTTTCGGTATTTTTTCTAAAGTTCTAGTTCTTGTTGTTTGTGTTCTTCTTCCCCATAATCAATCTCCAGAGCAAAGAACCAAACCCCAAATCCATATCTCCAGAACAACACAGCACACTCGCCACCCAAATCGACTCACCACCCTAACCGACTCCACTGCCTCCATTGAGAGAGCTATTTTTGGATTCTCTAGGAAACCCAAAAACTTAGTGGCTCCAAACCCAAAAGCTCGACTACTTCAAGAAACCCAGAAACTCAAAAACTCCAAAAAAAACCCAAAAACTTGGTGTGGTGGGCCTTTTTGTGGTTAAAGTGGGCTGGGCTACCTCCTGCGGTATTGAGCTCGAGTATTCTGAGTAAGGAAGTTAAGACTGGTCCAACTGCAACTCAATTTGGTCCGGCTTGTGCACAAACTATGTCTCGTCTGCCAAGAGCACGCTTACGGCGGGCAGAACGTGGTGTTTATCCTCCGTTTATGCCGCAGAAGTAACTTTTCTCCAGTTTCTGCCGCAAAAAGAACTTTTCTCCAGTTTCTACTGCAAAAGGAATTTTTCTCCAGTTTCTGTCGCAGGACTGATTTTTTTGCTATGTAGCAAAACTTTCTACTGTGTAATAAAGATTTCTACTGTGCAGTAAAATTTCCTGCTGTGCATTGAAGTTGTTTACTATGCATTAAAGTTTTCTGCCGTAAAGACTTCTGCTGTGCAATAAAGCTGTCTGCTGTGTATTAAAGCTATTTGCTGTGCTTTAAAGCCTTCTGCCGTGCGGTAAAACCTTTTGCAATGTGAATGACTACTCTTTGTTTTTACTGCAGAAATACTTTCCTACTTCCTACACATAAACAAATTCAAAACCCAAAGAAAATACCCATCAATCAAATGTTAGTTTAAATGGGTTAGCATATTCTCAAATATATACATGCATATATATGAGGATATATACTTATACATATTCACATATACATATATAAAATATATTTTGCGGAACATGAGAAACAAGATATATGTGTATATATATATATATATATATATATATATATACTTATGGCAGGATAATGATTAGTTTGTGTTAAAAGTAAAACACTTAATAACAAATAAAGAAGAAAGCTTCCACATAAAATGTTTAGCTAGTATAATAGCTAACACGGTACATATAATGAAAAGGTGCTACAGCAGAATAACTAGTACAAAAAATAAAGATATCACAGCAGGACATTTGATGCAGCAGACGTGATAAAAAACGTGCTACGACAGGATAACTAAATACAACAAATATAATTTATAATGAGAGAAATCAAATATATTTGCAATCAAAATCAAGTATTGAATCTTCCCATAGGATAAGTAAACCAAGAAAGAACCCAAATCTCAACTTGAACAACATTGTCATAGGCTTTTGCCATCAAAATTGTACATTTTGGAGAATAGGCCTAAATGGCCATTAGTTATTACTTTTGGGGACATCAAAGAGTGGGTTTGCTAAGAGGGAGGGAAAAGATGGTCTATTGATGCATGCCCCTATTCCTGCCGTATTTTCTCTCTTTGTTTTGCCACTTTATTTCTTTCTCTCCGTTCTTTCTTTACTCTTAATTTCTTACTACTTTCCTGTCGTGTGTTGTTCCCCATTTTTGGTCTTTCCTTTTCCTAGGTACCTCTCTCTGGGTGCTTACTACCCTCTTACCATGGGTTTTCCTCCCTTAAGTGCTTCCCTTCATTGAGTCTCTCTCTTTCGGTGTTTTTCTCTCTTCCCCTGTTTTTCCTTTTCTTCCTCTGTTTTTCCTCCTCCATTCCTCCCATTTTTTCTACCTGGTTACCTTCCTTCTATAGCCAACTGATTCAATGGGATTTCTTCCTTTTACCCCTAGGGCTTCACCAACTGTTTTTGGTTTGTTATGGGCATCCTTTCAAGATTACCCACTCACCCATTGGTTGCCCAAACCACTGCCATTGTTCAGTTCATGTCTGCTACACCACTACCTATTTCACGACAAAATTCCCTTTTGTTTGTTCCTGCTGTATACCTTTACCTCATTACCTAGCTCTATGACATGCATTAAATGGTCCCAACCATTTATTACTTCTTTTGGGTAAAATATCATCCCAACAAGATATATTCCCTAAAAGAAGTCACGGCAGGAAATCAAATATAGACCCCATTTTCCCCCCACCACCAAACCACGCCCTCTGAATCCCCTTGATCGTGGGCCCACCTCCCTTGTATTGGCTGGGTACAGGTTGGTGGTGCCCTGACCCTTCTATGCTTGCTCTACTATCTTCTGTGTTTGCCTTCCACGCTGTTTCTGCCGTAGCAGATTAGCTTTATTTTGGTTTGCTGCGTGTTTTGTCTTATTTCTTCACGTGTTTCTTGCTACGTTTGTCATTTTCCTTTGGTTTGGCTTTTCTTTCCTTCATGTGATTCTTGCTGCTAACACTTCCTGCTGTTCCTTGTTTCTTTTCATTGTGCTTCTTCATATCAGTTTTCACGCTTAACCTTTTATACAAAAGAATTTGGGCCTTTGTGGGCCAGATAATGTTGACTGGATCAAAAGGGTCTTAGGCCCAATTTGTCTTTGTCTGCCGAAACTATTCTGCCAGGGAACTGTATTATGCGGCAGATCTGTATTCTGCGGCAGATTTGCGTTTTGCTATAGATTGCTTTCCATTGCATTTCTTTCTTTGGACTTCTCTTGCTCTTTGGTCTTCTTGGTGGGCCTTTGGACCTTGCTTTTTCATTGGGCTTTCTTCCTCATGGGCTTTTGGATATGGATTTCCAAAAATGGGCCTTAACACTTGGTTTCTCTAGGATTCGGATTCTCTAGAAAACCCAAAAACTCGGTTTAAATTAAAAAAAAAAAAAAAGAAGCTTTTTCAGTTTAAATCTGGGTTTCTTTTGGATCCGTGATTGACCGAAGCTCTAGCGGTGTTGGCGTTTTGTTTGGTCATCTTGCTTCAATGGAATCATCAATCGATTGGGTTGTGGTGGTGGCATGGCCATGGGTCTTCGTGGCATATGGGTTACGGGTTGTGGGTTAGGTGTGTTATGGGTTTTGTGGCTGAGGTTTCTGCTAGGTTGTGGCACGTTGGTGGCCCGATGGTTGTGGCGTGATGGTGGGTCGTGGTAGCATGGAGCTGTAAGCTATGGGTTTTGATGTAGATCGGCGGTTGTGGTAGAGGATTTGGGTGGAGGTGGTTTGCTTCGATGTGTTTGTGTGGGTAGAGATGAGTTTATTGTTTTCTTCGATGGGTTTGTGTGGGTAAGAATGGGTTTGTTATTTTGGATTTGTGGCAGATTTGGTGGATTTGTGGCTGTTACTTTTCCCAATTATCCCAAAAATTAGATTTAAGATTATAAAAAAAAAAAAATTAGCTTTAATTTTTTTTGGATAGGAACTCAATTTTTTGAACGTAAAAAGCTTTTTTTTTTTCTTCTTAATTTAATTAAATTAATGTTTATTTATTTATTTATTTTAAAATTTATGACTTGGATTTTTGTTTTAATTTTTTATTAATTTAAATATGACGTGGCGTTTCAAAAATGCCAAATAAGTTTTTTTAATAATATTTTAATATCCACGTCAGCGCCATGTCAGCAAGTAGGACACACCGTTTGCCACCTTAGCTTTTTTTGTAACTGGGTTGACGGTAAGGACCACTTTAAAAACGATTTTAAAAAGTCAGGGATTGACTTAGGAGCAAAATTAATTTAGGGACCAAATTGAGAAATGACTCAAAATGTAGGGACCAAAAGTGTATTTTCGCCTTTTCTTTTATATAACTTTTATTTTTAAAAAAAATTTATTTTAAATTTTTTTTTGAGGAACTTTTTATTTAATAATTGATAAATATTATGTCCACAATAATTTTTATAATAAATCTTAAATGGCAAGGACTGTTTTTGATTGGCAAAAAAGTAATTTTGATATAGAGGGCTGTCCATGGGTTGGGCCAGGTCGGTTTTGGACCCAACTTGGACTCGACCCGCCGACATCAGGTGGAGGGCGGAGGAACCCGAAATCGACTGTCGGAAAAATCGGTCAAGTCGGTTTCGGGTGAGGGTGAGGGTTGGTCGGGCCGAGTGGGTCATCGAAATTAAGAAAGCATCGAAATCTGAAGAAAAAAAAAAAAGCGTCGCTGGAATCTAGGAAAACTCACCGGAATCTAGAAAAGTTCGTTGGATTTTGGAAATATTCGCTAGATTTTGCATTTTCTCGTCGGATTCTGCATTTTTTTTGCTGAAAATTGCTGGGATTTGGCTAGATCTCCTCGAATCTAAGCTTGATCTCATTGCTCCTTGAATCTAAGCTTGATATCGTCGGATCTCTTCGAATCTAAGCTCGATCTTATCAAATACTATCGAGTTCTCGCCAGATCTCCTCAAATCTAAGCTTGATCTTGCCGGAGTTGGCCAAAGTTGTATATAACATCGGTTGGGTTGGGTGGCTCGGGTTTTGGGGAAGTAAACCTGCCACTCAACCCGCAGGCGTTGGGTCTTGGGCGCAGAAACCCGTAACCAACCCACAGGAGCGTTAGTTCGGGCTGAAATCGGGTGAAGATTGGGCGGTTTGGTCGATCCGGCGGGTGTGGGTCGAGTTTGGACACCCCTAGATATAGTGTATTCAAATTAGAACTAGTAACAACTTATCACTAGAATTTATTGTGAAAATATTGTAGATATAACACTTTTTTGTAATAATTCAATAATAAAGGTGAGAATTTAAACAATGGACATCTCTATTGAAAATATCAAAGATGTACGGTGCTCTTTTGACTACTATAGAGTATAGACTAATGTTGATCATAAAAAAACTATAGACTAATATTAAGACAAAATATTGTCACCATTTTTTTAAAAATAATTTTGCTAATTATAATGTACAAAGTACAATAGAAGACGTCTGTGTTCTTCTTAACGATTTGAAATAGTTTGTAAAAGCTTTGGCTAAAAAGTAAAATAAAAAATTCAACCTCTAACTTTAATTGTCATTTTTGTCCTTTAACTTTGTTAATTTTTTTTTTTTTTTCAATTTCTTGAATGTCGTTAACATGGTTCTTTTGTCCATTGCCTCTTAGAATGCTACCAACGGAATAATTGAAAACCTCAAACGGCCTTTTTAAAATAGGATAGTGTTTATTACACACTTGTGTGCATCCACATAAGTTTTTAATAGTTTTTTTTTTCCTTTGAAGTAAGGTCCTCACAAGCTTAAAAAAAAAAGAAAAAAAAAGGCTTTCTCACAATTGCAAGTGCTCAGAAGTACACTTCGTTTCCACCAAGCTAGTTGTATAGGGTTCACTTGGATTTTTTTACCTAGCAACATGTTTATGAGCATCCAATTCATTATGCAACAAACAGCTGCATAAAATGTTACTTTCTTAGCATCATATTAAGGAACATTAAGGAACCTAGTGGTGTTCAAGATGATCATAAGTCATAACCCATTCTCTCTTGAGATGTTCATATTATTGAAATGAAAATGCCTAGGGAAGTTGGCCCAAATTATCCTTGTGATGGATGGGGCACTCTAAAACAAGTGCTCAATAAGAGCAGGGTGATGTTTGATAAAGCCTTAGAGAAAAAAGCCCTGCTAGGGAGATAATAAGAGCATTAGAGCAATTGCATTAGTCTGACCAAAATTTTCCATTTATTTTACACTAAGAACTTACTTTTTCTATTTTACACTACCATTTTTCCAAAAAACCCACATCAATTCATCTATTTTACAATCTATTCTATTTAAATAATAATAATTTTTTAATTTATTATTATTATTCTTTTGTTCCTATCTCTTTATCTTTTCTTTGTACTTATCTCTTTCTCTTTATCCTTATCTTTATCTTTGTCCTTTTCTCTCTCAGACCAATCTTTTGTCCCTCATCCGCTTCTTCTTCTTCTTCCTTTCACAGTTTAATGTGTTAGATCACCTCCCACCCCACAAGCAGCTTCTTCTTCTTCTTCTTCTTTTTCTTATTCTTTCCAGGTCAAATCAACTCTCCACCACAAGCACCACAAGAATCAAAACTCACAAGCACCGATCTCTGTCGACCCACAAGCACTGACTCCGTTGACCCACAAGCATCGATCTCCGCCGCTGGCACCGATCCACAAGCATTAAAACCTATTTCCATCGACCCACAAGCATCTAAACCCATTTCCATCGACCCACAAACTCTAATCCCTACCACCAGCATCAATCCATAAGCGGTCAATACCAACACTAATCTCTCTCTCTCTGTTGGTTTGTCCATGTAGGTGTGTTTGTGTATCTCTGTGTTGATTTGTCTGTGTGGATGTGTTTGTGTCAGTGTGTTTGTGTGTATCTGAGGAAAAAGAAGATGAGGAGAGTAGAAGTCTGAGACTGAGTTCGTTTTGCACACAGAGAAGAGAGAGAGAAAAAAAGTGTGAAATTGTGAAATTAATAAAATAATAGTATGCACAGTTACAGTAACCGTGTATATTTGCACGATTATTGTAGCAAATGTGTAAATATACATAGTTTTAGAAGGACTGACGTGGGAAGTTTTATGGCTTAAATATGTAGAATTCATCTCTTTTTCTATTATGCAAGAGTATGCAAGAGTTGATGCGGATGCTCTTAGAGTGTGTTTATTTGGAGGTGAAATAGGATGGATAGAAAATTTTGGAAAAAAATGGAATGAAAAACTTTTTTGGAGTGTATTTGGTTGGGTGGAGAGGAAGGAAATTAAATGGTGGGACCTAGGTGTTTTCTCTCCGGGCCCACCAAAAATTTTCTCTCCAAAATGGAGAGAAAACTGAAGGAAGAAAATGAGACTGCTTAATAGATGAAAATACCCATGTGCACTTGCACATTGCCTCTGCCAATTTTTTTTTTTCTTTTCCTTTCCAAGGCATGTTGCCTCTGCCTTGTTTTTTTTTCTTCTTTTCCTTTCCTAGGCAGGTTGCCTCTCCCAATTTTTTTTTTCTTTTCCTTTCCTAGACATTGCCTTCGTCCTTCCTTTATTTATTTATTTATTTTTTGGATTTCTTGGGCTATAGGTGTGATAGTTGTTTTGTTTTGTTTTTTGTTTTTTTTTTTTGTTTAACTAGACATGATTTTTTTTTTTGGGACATGATTTTTATTTTTTAATAAATTTGATGCGATGATTATTTCACAAGTATAAGTGTTTGTGGGGTGTGGCGGGGGGGGGGGAGGAAGGGCCGGGGTTCAAGTATCTAAGAGAGAGTTTTACGCACATATATACTTAGGTTAGGTTAAAGTAGAATTTATATCTTGTATAAAAAAAAATTAGGTGATTGCTTTTTTTTTTTTTTGGTTATTTGTCACTTTTTTGTTTTAATTGGCCATCATTTTTTAACTAGGGTATATGAGTAAATTTATACAGACTCACTTTTTCTATCATTCCACTTTTTCACTCAAAACCAAACAAAAAGGAGAGAAAATAAATTTTTTTTTATCCTTCTACTTTTCCATTCTTCCACCATTTTTTATTATTTCACTTTTCCATCCCTCCAACCAAACGAACCCTTAGTATTGGTGGTGCAGAAAAACTTTATTACTATTTTTAGCACCACCAAATACAAATTTATAGCTACATTGGTGGAGTCAAAGCCAAATAATTTGGCTCCATAGCTATAGTGCATAGCCAAAAGTGGCTGTGCACAGTAGCTCATAGGTTAAAAAAAAAAAAAAAAGTATTATTAAATTGTGTATTCATACTGCTCTATATTAAATATATTATTTTATTCATATGTTCACACTACTTTTTAGTGAATATATTATTTTATTGTAATTGATATATTATTTTATTGTGTTATTTATATTATTTTATTGTGTTGAAAGTTAAAATAAAACCATTGATGTTGGGTGTTTTGTAAAGTGAAAAGGTAAAATAGATAAAATAATTTTTTATGTAGCCATATTGCTAAATTTATGGCTCCACCAATATGAATGCTCTAAAGAGCTCTTGTTTTGGGCTCAGTTATGTTATATATAACACCCACTTTTGTGGTTATGTAAGATTTCAACGGTTAAAACTAATCATACCACTCATTTGTTGCCTTCTTGGACCAAATAAACTTGTTTTCATAGAATCACATATCTAGGAGGTTGGAGTCATTTGTGAAATCCTTAATCCAATACTTGAGGATTCCACAAAGGCTCCTCTACCCTTTTTCTCTTTTTGGGCATTTACATTACTAAAAACCTCAATAAATAACCACGGCCCCGAAACAGAGTTTGTCATTCAATTCAGAGCATCCTAAAAGTTGGCTCTTAAGGATTTGCGGGAGGACCCATATACTACTGTTAGCATCCATGGTTGATGAATAGGCTCTGAGAAGACCAAAAGGTTAAAAAATGGACTAATTCGAGACCATATTCAGCTCCATTCTTCCAATGAAAACGCAGACCTCCAGCAAGGCCCATAAGAGGCACCAAAAATAGAATTAGTGAAGCCTAATCTTTCTACAATGCTCAATTCCAATTGTATCAATTTTAGTTTCTTGCAAAAGCTGCTAGGGAACGAGCCAGCCCTTTGTAATTCCAAGATAAAGCAATCGTGTTACTGGTGGGGCATGTTTTAGCCCTCCACCTAAGCCTAATCATCAATGGCAAGAGAAAAGCTTGTAGAAGCATATTTGATGTGAGATATGTCTGGTTGTGAGTTGTGACATCTTCTTCTTACTAGATACTTCAGTTTGCTTTGTTTCTTCTTCCCTCCCTTGGGGCTAATCCCCTTTTGATCACTTAAGTCTTAAGCCATTATTATTCTTGTACAGATCAACCACAACTCCAATCAATCAAGATGGGTCAGGTCAGATGATTAATTTCAAGAAGTCCTTTGTGATGTTCAATAAGAATGTACGGGATAGGAATTAGGAAAAGGCAATCCGTTTGCAGCTTTCCAAAGCCTAAAACCACCCCCATTTTCATTCTAAGTATCTTGGATGCCTCTAAGTCGGGAGCTATCCACAAGAAACATTCTTGAGATGGTAGTAGAGAAGATTCAATAGAAAGTTCAGGGATGGAAGCAAAAACTCATCTCAAGCAGTGAGGTCGTTTCTCATTAGATTCGTAGTTGTTGCTGCCCTCATCTGCATGATGAACTCTATGAGCCTTCCAAAAATTGTGTACACCTAGATTGATTCCATCCTCAAAAGGTTTTTGATGAGGAAAGCAAGAAGATATTTACCTCTCTATCTTAAACCTTGGGACTCTGTGAAAACCTAAAAGCATTAGAAGGATGGGCTTTAGAAGAATGGGAGATATGAACAAGGCTCTCATGGCTAACAGAGAAGGAAAGGGTTGACTCTTTAGTAATAAGGAGGTATGTCAGCCCTAAAATTATCTATAATTTAGTGAAGAGACACATACCAAATGATAATGTAGAATTACACCAGCCAAATCCTCTAGAAAATATGTCAATACACCTAAATTGGACTCTCTTGCACTACAAAACACGCAGGTTATATCTGCGTTTTTACTTCATATATTCTACAACTGTTTAAATGCAACTTATCATTATGATTAGATAAACTTAATCTAAATTGAATTCGAACGGCTTAGGTCTATCAATAAGAACATTCCTTATTTTATTTCATTTTTGAGATTCACTTCACAATTGGAACAAAATGAAGACCACTAAGGAATAATTACACAACACGCAAAGAAAGACTAGATGTAGACAAGCAGCCCAAAAGTGTGTTACATTGATGAGTGATGAAGTGTACGGCGTCCCTTCAATCCACAACAATAGCTGCCTGCTGAAACTGTTCGCTGTGGCTGTTGCTTGTTTGTTGTTGCAGATGATGCTGAGGTAGTGCACATCTCAACGCCATTTCTAAATGGGTGAATTGGCTGAACTGTCACAGCATTGCCAACGGTTGTGTGCTTTTCAAGCCAACCTATGATGTCCCTAAAGACAATATCAACGTTTTCATCGGGCTCTCCGGAGGTTAAACCATGCCACATTTCTGGAAACAGTCTTATGGTCTTGTCTGTGCTGCCAGCTCGCTCATACAGTGCCCTACTTACTTCTGGGTCAGTCACTATATCAGCTTCCCCATGTAACACAAAGAATGGTAGTGTCACCTGCACAAAAACCACCCAAAAGTATTTTACTTTACTGCAGAATAAGACAAAAACTCATTTCCTTGTCACAAAGAGAGTAAAAGTCAACAAGTTTTTAAGTTTGAAACAGCAATAACCTCACTTAAAGTGTTTTCAAGGCTCATGCTAGTTCTCAGCATTTCTAGTGCTGTTTTAAGCCTAGGCTTGTCTTGGTATATCAAATTGTTGCTCCTTATCTGCATCCATCATGAAGGAAAGGAGATACACCGTGATTTAACTCTTCAGATAATAGCTCATTTTCTCTACAACCTACCTTACTAAAAATTGAAAATAATTAACCTTACCTGTTCTCTCTTAACGGGGTCTTTGAAAGCTGCATCAATGACATCTTTTGTGGGAACTATCTTCCATTTTGGTATAACGTCTTCTACTCGGGTCAGGATATTCACGATCACTGGGTGTGGCTTCACTTTCTCTGATATCTAAAAACATGTAACACCATGGAACATTACAGAGAGAGAGAAGAAGGGAGGACCACAACTTCTTTTTGGGTAAGGACTAAAACATCATTGGAAATTCAAAAACAAGTTGAGTTAACGTTAATCACATGGAGATTACGATGAAGGTACTATTCCTTAGATGCAATAATTTAGGTTATTCAATTAAATTTAACCATGTGGCTGTATTCACCAATGCAACATAGAAGGTATACATATCTCCCAACAACAATTACTAAGTAGCTTATTGGTCAATGCAATCATATGAATGAATTTAATTAGAAAACCGTATTACATACTTTACGAAGTATGCAACTGCTTCCTCACAACCTCACAACCTTTGGGACCCATAGGTCATGTTGTGAGGTAGCACATACAGCTGCTTCATATAATAATTTTCAGTACCTTACACATGGGTGCAACAAGAATAGCACCATTCCAAAATGTAGGGTCCTTTTTGTGCAATAGTAGGGCCACTGCACCTCCCATGGACTCTCCATACAAGAACCTGCACTTATTCCTGTACTCTTCCTGCACTGAGAAATCATTGTGAATAAATTTTAGAGGCTGTGAATAAGCATATCCTTGGTAGCTAAGTTGATAGATTGGATGCATACCACTGACTGACTTGAAAAAATTATAGCAGTCATTAACGATGTTTTCGAACTTCTTGATGTAACAACGAGAACCTTTAGACCGTCCATGTCCTTCGTAATCGATCCCAAATACAGCATATCCTGCACGAGCAAGCCTTACCCCGCATTCTAAAAGAACCGGGATGATCATATCAATACTAATAAGCCTTTTAGCACACATTTTCAACTATCTTTACAAAGTGCTCGAAATTTTTTTTTTTTTTTTTTTTTAAACCCCTCTTTATTTAGTGATATTTTCCCTATACACTACGGGATTAACATGATCTTAAATTCTTGATAATACCCTTATAAAACATGAATTAAATTAATAATACGAAAATGTTTTTTTTTTTGGGATGTTTAGAAGTGTGACAAAAATAAATAACACAATGGTTTTTTTTTTTTTTTTCCTTATAAATGTGATGTGACTTAAGAGCATTAGAATCAGTTCATGCAAAAATTTCTATATATTTTAGCATAAGTTTTCAAAACACTCTATATTAAATTATCTATTTTACATTATATTTTATTAAAATATTAATTTCTCTTGATTTTTTTTTATTTATTTATCTTTTTTTGTACATAACAATCATCATTCACTCTTTTTTTTTGCACTCATAATATGTAAAGAAAGAATAAAAAACTAAAGGTAAAATGAATAATATCACAGTAAGTTTACATGAATAGTAACTATGTATTTTTACACAACTTCACATAACCTGATGCAAGTGAATTTTGGGTTTGAATGGTTAAAATATTGTACTTTTTCTATTATATAAATAATTTTTGGGTCTATTTGGATACCGATTATTTTGCTAAAAATACTGTAGTAAAATAATTTTTAAAATGTAACAGTATTGCCATGAGTCTGTTTCCTATGTTTTTCATTTATTGGCTGAGTTATGAATAGTGCTGTGAGTCCCCGCACTTAAAACGCAAAATAACTTAATTTATAGGTTTTAAACCAAGTTCCAACCACCTCAACCTCCTCCCACCTAAGAAATGCGCGGAAGCAAACGACTAATTAATTAGCGCCTTCTGTACGTTTAGATATATATATATATTTCTTTCCTTTTTTCGAGAGAATATATATTTATTTCTGCTATATATGCTTCTGGTGGAAGTTGAAATGCCCAATTGATATTATTCGTTGCAAGTTGCAGCCAAACAACCTAACTAATTCACCATTGACTTTTCGACTCGGAAGTTGACCCACCTTAATGGTACAAAATTTATATCTTGTACCGTAGATTTTCATTACCAACAGAGATTTTCATGGGGCCATGATTAAATATTAATAGACCGGACTTATGGTTAATTTAATGACTAATTAAAATTGCTTTTCAAGTGCACAACTGGGTTTATAGTACATTATATAACTAGAGTATAATTACAAAATAGCCTAACCATTGTAGTTGTAAATTGGAGTTATAAACAGTGGACACTAAACACACACAACTAATATGGGATAAACATCCTTTTTTGTTTAGTAAACAGTGATACTTATTAGAACACACATAAATATAGTAATATTAGTGTTTTAAATCGAGTTTATAATATATTACATAACCAAAGTACAACTACAAAATAGCCTAACCGTTGTGTTCTAATAATTATTATTGTTTACTAAAAAAAAAAAAGATGTTTATTCCACATTGGTTATGTGTATCTAGTGTCCGTTGTAACCACAGTTTATAACTACAAAGGTTATGCCATTTTGTAGTTATACTCTGATTATATAATGTATTATAAACCTAATTTAAAATACTAATATTACTATTTTCATGTGTGTTCTAATAAATATTAATATTTACTCAAAAAAAATAAAAAATAAAATAAAAAGTGCACAACCTTCTGTGGCAGATCCATAAAATAATCTACGTATAGTCAAAGAGATGTTTGTCGTAATCTAAGTACTCTCAAAGAGAGCAATTGTTTCTACAACTTTTGAAGATTACCATTATATTGATATAACTTTAATAGAATAATAATTAGCCAAATTAGTACATAAAAGAACAATTATAGCACATATAACTTTATAACTATTTAATCTACAAATTGTTTAAATTAAAATTTTTAAAATTATGCACAAAACATAATATTGACTAAATAGTAAATGACACGTCTTCTTTTTTTGAAAAATAATTACAATTTTTCTCCCCTAAACCCTCAAACGCTTTGTGCATGAAAATATATCAATTTAGCTACAAGCCCCTTAGCAAATAACATTTTATTAAGATTTTAATAAAATTCAATGATGAGATGTTGTGTATATTAATATAATAAAAAATATTAGTAAATGATGTCTTTTTAATGTATAGTTACACCAATTCTCTCTCTCTCTCTATATATATATATAATGTGCCAAGCAGTGATGACAAGTGGAACAGAAAGATATGATTATATAAATAAATAAAAGTGGAAAAAAAGATAAGGGAAGACTGCAGAAATGGTTAAATTTTATCTTCAATCATATTTGTCTCTTCTGATTTTCTACAATCATCTTGGGTGCCTAACCTTTCCTTTGTTGGCTGTGTTCTGATTTTTCTTATCCCAAAAAAAAAAAAGTCCTAAATCTTGAACAGAAAAGTCATATGTTCACATATGACATGAATAAAGGCTACAGATAATTATAATTCGAATATGAATCAATAGAGAATGAAGGTTTGGAGCATTATTTCCACCATCTAATAGTAGCTTTAAATGTGATGAAATCATTCGGTTTAGTACACCTTCCCCTTTTTCTCACGTAAATATAAGTTTTATGTAAAAGATCTATACAAGTTGTCTATCTTTATTGAGAAAAAGGTGCAGTACAATACACTGAATAATTTCACCTAAAGGTGTAACAAACATTAACTACACAGAAGCAAAAAGGTATGAAAAAGTGGGTAATGTGCTGCTAAAAAAAGAAAAAGTGGGTAGTGTTTATTGTTTAATAATTAATAATTAATTTTTTTTTTTTAAAGTAAGAAAAGGCTTTAAGATTGATAGACGCGTCCATCCATGTCTATCAATAATTCAATATTAAACAGATAATCGTGAACATTGTACAAATAGAATGCGAGTCTAGACCAGTGGACATCGCATTTAAATTAAGAATCCAAGGATTATTAAAAAGTTGTGGGGAAAACTTTGACAATAACATTATAAAATCCACGTTTATAATTATAGGTAAGCGAACGAATTAGCTGATGACCTAGCTAGCTAAGGCAACTTAATTTGGTTCTACGAGTTTGGGTGAACAATTTTCTGGCTAAAACTTGGAAACTTACACGATCGGGTTTGGGCAGTTGGAATTTGGATGCTTTGGCAATAATGTCTACAAGAGGTTTGGTGTTGTAGCTTTATTTTGGTCGATTATTTTGTCTTTGAAAAAGATGCAAGTCAGAGAAAATGATAAATCGAAAGGTTTAGTATCTAAAATTTTAGAATTAAATACAAGCATATGGAAGTTAAATGATATTTTTTTTTTATTATATTTACAATGAATTTTAATATGAATTTAACAAGTGAATTTTAGTATGAATATGAAAAGAGAACGCACTGTTTACCATGCTTCGAAAATTGTTCGTGAAATAAAAGGAATAAAATGTGCCAATCTTTTGAATCATAAAAATACTGTTGCAACCATTTAAGCAAGGTACACAAAGTCACACAGATAATTGGAATGTTAATAATAAATAAGCGTAGAAAATTTGAAATAACAAAGAGGAAAGAGAGTAAAACAAATCAAGCCATTTAAGAATATTTATTACCTCTCATGAAACCACTGCACTCCATGCCATACCCTTCAAATCCCAGCAACAAATATTAATTAATAACTCCCATTCACATGTGTGTGTCTCCGTGTGTCTCCGTGAGAGAGAGAGAGAGAGAGAGAGAGAGAGAGAGAGAGAGAGTGAGCTACCATGGCAAAGGAAAACAAGAGCCAGTGGAGAAGAAGAAGAAGGCAACCATCTACAAGTAAAGAGCTGCACTCCTCTTGAATTCCTTACGTATTCCTGATATAACATAGTATCACAATCTCAACATCATTACACAAAGACAAAAACTCAGTAAAGCAAAATGACTAGAAGAAAAAGAACTCGCAAATTTACCATACTCTCATATGGAAGACCTTTTTTTTTTTGGCTCAAGAAATATATGAAAGACTTACCTCTTGATATTCAACCTCCATCTTCATGCTAGAGCTAGCAAAACAACACACAGACTATTACACAATCAAAACCAAAATTTTCTTGCTTCCCTTCACAAGTGATGGATCTATATATAATGAAAGACAGTCGTAGAGGAGGTAGATGATTATTTATACTTTGTACAAGAGAAAAACTGATTTGCTTAATAAGAGAGTTCCCCAAATAAGAAAATTGGCAAAGGTTACAAATTTGAGAGAGATAGTCATAGATAATATATAGATGCTCTTTATGTGGATTTTGACGTGTTTAAGGAGATTGAAAAGGTCCAAAACTAATGACGTGGCCTTTGAAAGAGCCCATACCGTATTTCTTTTCTTGAGACAGCACTTTCTAGATTTGCGGACTAGATGCTGCTTGAGCCATCCCAAGTGATCGGACCATCCCTATCTATGCGAGTCTTTATCACAATGTTATAGTTTATATAACTTTACAGTACTGTATTAGTTTGTGACATTTATGATTTATTTTTTATTATTATTATTTTTTTTTTTTTGTGTGGTTAAAACCGACTTTCATTAACCACACAGAAACAATGAGTAAAACATGGGTCCTCATACTACAATCCCAAGAAAAAAACAATACACATAGGTCCACAAGGGGACTTTCCAAAACCACAAAATCCTGGCCAGAATCCATTATGGGTCTTTTATTATTTTTACAGTTTACACTTTTTTTTTAATTAACAACATTCTGTTTCATTAACCAACCAAAAAAAAAAAAAAGAATCTGCAAGTAACATGTCTCTCTTCCAATCTACTATAAGGGAGGGAGTAATTATTACACTTGAAAAAAAAGGGAATGGAGAGAAACAAATAATATGAGTTATATCTTTATAGTTTACATGGAATAATTTAACGTTACTAGTATCATATAAGATATACTAAGCTATGTTTGGATGTACCCAAACGAGGGACTTATTGCTCTTGAGCATAATCCAGGGAACCAAAATGTAAATATATCTCCCAATGCATGATTAAATACAAAATGCTAATATCTTACCGTAGTAGGTTATATTTATTTTTTCTAAATTTTTAATCATGCATTGGGTATTGTGTTTTTGACTTTTTGTGTTGGGTGAGTTGAGCGTGGGCCATTATAAAATTAGAATTATTTTAGATTATTTTAATATATATTTTTTATAAGATACTCAAAAAAAAAATATTGTGAAGTATATAAATTTATATCATTTATCAAATGAGATTAATGAGTCTCACAAAAATAATTCATCTAAATTTGACAAATTTAAAGATGGTGCATCTAGTCATTAACAATTTCTCTTCCCAGACGTAAGTGAGGAGAATCGGTACACAATCCAAGTTTCACCGAGAGATTCTATAAATAATTTCTTTTGTAATTGTACTTCATATTACATATATGATGGGTTTTATATATAAGACATAATTTTTATATTAATAAATAAGATATATTATTGGGATTGAAGTGATAGCTTAATAACATTTTTTTGTGACGTACCGTGTATGTGATTTGAATTTCATTTTCTCCTCCTCCATTATTTACCTATCAAAATAAAGAAAAAAATATGATATTCAGGCATCTTGAGAGAGAGTTATGGGTTTTTCTTTTTTTTGGTGTGTGGATACAATATACTTGGATCTTAACCTTGCATACAGCTGAAAACTGAAAACTGAAAACTGAAACTGAAAACTGAAAACTGAAAAACACTGTAGTGAAATAATTTTTAAATATGTGAATAGTATCGTGGGACCCATTTTTGATGAAAAAGTTGCTAAAAAGTGAAATTTGTGGGTCCGTGAACAGTACACGATGTGCTGTGATTGATCAAAAAAATTTGAAAAGTCAAAGTTTGTGGCTACTGTTCATTGAACAGTGCATGAACAGTAGCCGCAACACTCAAAACGCTCAAAAAAACGTGAAAAAAAAAAAAAAAAAAAAAAAAAAAAAAAAACCAAACAAAACGCAAACGCAGAAGTTTTCATCCCAATCCAAACGCATTCTAGGTGTCTTCAAATGATCAAAAAGCTCATATTATATACTAATAATATTGTTTTCACCAAATTTTAAATATTTGGTCTCTAGAAGGACCCTATAATCCCCATTTGAATGGTAAATATCTTTCCTGCCTTTGATAAGTTTTGTTCATAAAGGAGATGTCGGTTGTTGCCAATTGCACGCTTTCCACGTGAAAAGAGAAAGATAATCCTTCTTAAATGAAATAAATATACATACACGGGCTCTACAACCTCTTTGAGAGCTCAATAAACGCAAGCCAACACAGCACAAGTATAATTTCCGATTGTTGAACAACCAATAACTCCTTAGCTTTTTCTTTTCTTCAATGAAAAATATATTTTTATATATAAAAAAAAGTTTTTACAAAATATTTTTCATATTTTTAGTGTCCATTATCATGAATAGTGCAAATTAATGTATTTTTTAAGGAAAAAGTTTACCTCCAAACCAATTTGGAGGAAAATTGCTCTAACCCATGTAGGTGAAAGTTAAAAAGACAATCCATATATACTTTTTTTTAATGAGTTATGTGATTTTTTTACATAATATGCATGAATAGTGAGTCTTATAAATCATCACATAGTAGGTTTAGATGATTTGGAAGAAAGCTTTGTCCATTTTTTAATGTTTAATAGGGTCCAAAAAAAATAAAAATTACAAATTAACAGAAAACATATTTTTGTGGTCAATGAAAAAAAAAAAAAGAAAGCCCAATAGAACAAAAACGTCCTCTAAACATTACATACTCAATAGACAAGTACAAATAAAATTCATACAAAAAAAATAATAATAAGAATAAAATTTTCACAATGATAACTTATCTTTTCACTCCACAGATTGACCATTGGCTTATGTTTACTACTTGATTGGTCATTATTATTATTATTATTTTTTTTTCAAATGACATTTTCCTAGAATTATTTTTCAGTTTTTGATAATTCAATAATTACAACAATAGAGAAGCGGAGATTTAAACCATGAATGTCTCTAATAGAAACATTATGAGGTATTAGTTAAGTTACAAAGTTCTTGAATAATCAATTATTTTTTGACTATCCTTACGCGTGTGTGTGTGTAGTCTCATTGGCCAAGATTTGATAGATTTCATTAGACTTTAAAAACCACTAGACCAAACCCTAGAGGAAAAAACCTTCTCAATTTTCAAATATCTTTAAAATACCTTTTCCCCCATAGGCTATGAAGCATTAGGATAAATTCACACGCATAAAATCATGACCACCCAACTACTTCAAATGATCAATAAGATCAACAGATAGACAAATTTACTCCAAAAAATGAAACTAATGCATGTTACGTAGCACAAACGTAGTGTAATATGAGAGTAATATTATGTCAAAGGTGGTGCCTTATATGGAGACAGGTTTTAAAAGTTATAAGAGAAAGCAAATTATAGTCTATAGGTTACCTAACTGCATTATTAGGCCTCCCAAGAGGTTCTTTCTATATGACCCACTAAAAATTTATGCGTTTCCTAAGGCTAAGGCAAGGGATAAAGAGGCTAATCAGTTTTTTTTTTTTTTTTTTTTTTTTTTTTAAATGGGTTTTAGTTCATGAAACCAAAGCATTTGTTCGAGGTTTTGCCGTTTTGGTGTATGTATGTGGGTACAAGGAGGAACTCTGGTTTTATATTTAACAAATAGAAAAAGGTGCTCATGAGCTTATCAAATATTGGCTAATTTATGCGATAAAACCTCTAATCATCGTACGAAAGGCAGTTGTTTAAATCAAAAACTCGTTGCTGATGTAAAGATATGTTGCCTTTAAAGTTCCATTTTTAACTTTTACCTATAGCTTGTAACTTATAAATCAGTTTATTTTCACTGTCAATTTGTAGATATAACTATATTTTTATTTAACTTAGTGCAGATTATTTTTTTTTTTTTAGTCAGTCCATTTTCAGAACAAGTAATAATGGATTTAGTAATAATGGGTTAGCTATCGTTGTCTTCTTTATTCATTCAGCTGCCTTCAAAGTCCAATAGATCAACATAGTCTTTATTACTAACACAGAAAATTCCACTCTAATAATTCACTTCACTGGGGCTGACATAAAAGCACAGAGAGAGAGAGAGATATTGGTTACTGTATGGAATTCATTGACACCTTTTTAGAGCATTCTCATCAAATATTTCAAAAAATTTAGTATTTAGTATCTCAAAAATTTAGTTTATCAATTTTAATAACTATCTTTACAATATATCCAATATTAAAGATTTTATATTTTTTACCATTTCAAGAAAAAAATATATATATTATATATTTTATTCTCAATCTCATATCTTCCACTACCAACAAACCCACTGTCTCTGTCAACACCCATTGCCGTCACTGTCAACAGCCACAGCAACCACCACCACCCATAACCTCAACCCCCAACCACACCAAAAAAAAAAAAAAAAAAAAAAAAACTTCAAATCTCATACTATCTTCCATTACCAACAACCACTGTCACTGTCAAAACCATTGCAACAACATCAACGTCCTCACAAAACATTAAAATATTAAACCACCAACCAAAAACAACCATCACCATCATCAAGTTACCCCCAAAAAAAAAAAAAAAAAAAATCCCATACAATCCACCAAGAACACCACCACAGCACTACCACTACCACTGTGATTTTTCAGTTGTTGATGTTGATGAAAGAAGAAAAGAGAGCAGAAGTAAGACTGGCGAGAGAAAGAGAGAAGAAAAGAAAGAAGAGAATAATGAGAGAGATCAAAGAAGGAATAAAAAAATATTTTTTTGTTTACAATCCAGCTATAGTGAACTATTATCAATAACAACTCACTGTAGCTGAATGCTAAAATATTTAGCATTTAGCATCTTTATCGTAGGTATGTTTTTATGATTTGAGGTATTAAAAATGCTAAAAAATAGCATTTAGCATTTTTAACACCTTTGGTGAGAATGCTCTTATTGTTTATGTTAGGATTGTATCATTTATCTATACTATTATTTAAGGGGCTTCCCCTATTTGGATTCCTCATTTTTAAGTTTAAAAATACCCTCATCATACCCACTTACAAGTTTTCAACTAACAGGGATAAATATGTAAATTAAAATTTTTATATTTTAAGACCCACAAACTCACGTACAGTTTGCAGTTTCTATTTCACTTTCTATCTCTCATTCTTCTTCAGATTGAAGACATTTAGTTTAGCTTTGCATCCTCCTTTCTTTTTCTTTAGATTAAAAACATTTACTGTTAGAGACTCCAACAAATTTTCAAGTTAGTTCTTCTTTGTTTTATTTTCTTTTGTTTATGGTTGACTTTCCTTGAGTTCTACTTTTTTTTTTTCTTTTTATGTGTATCACATTAACTCTCTTTTTTTCTTTTTCTTTTTAAATGTAATTTTGAAATGAATGGTTCCTTCATATACTTTATCATTGTACTTTTTAATGAATTGTCATTTCATGTTGTAGATATTGTGATCCAAAGACAAGACTGCTTTATGCTACGAAAGAAGCATTCAAAATCATTCGTGAACAGTTAAACAGTATGGCTTTCCTTACCTCCTTTAGTAGCATTTGTTTACATTTTATTTAAAAAATTTGAATTGAAATAAAAATAGTTACCACAATACTCTCTAATTAATTATCAAAATATAAATGATCAATTACTGTTTCCTTCTCCTTCCTCACTTTTTTTTTTTCCTTCTTCGTATTTTTTTTTCTTTTTAAGAAAATTTTTTTTTTTCCCACATTGTATATGTTTTTGGCGTTAAATTTTTTTTGTTTTTTTTTTTTTTTACCATCATTGTATATGTTTTTGGTGTTAAATTTTTTTATTTAGGTATGTAGCAACCTTGAGTTCTACATTTTTTTTTTATATGTATCACGTTAACTCCCTTTTTTTTAAAAATGTAATTTTGAAATGTTAACTCCATTTTTTTTTCTTTTTCTTTTTTTCTTTTTTTAAATGTAATTTTGAAATGTAAACTCCCTTTTTTTTTAAAATGTAATTTTGACACGTTAACTCCCTTTTTTTTAGATCTCCATTAGTTATTTGAGTTCTACTTTTTTATTTTTTTTATTTTATATATATGTATCACGTTAACTCCCTTTTTTTTTCTTTTTTCTTTTTTTAAAATGTAATTTTGAAATGTTAACTCTCTTTTTTTCTTTTTCTTTTTCTTTTTTTTTTAAATGTAATTTTCACTCGTTAACTCCCTTTTTTTAATTTTTATTTTTATTTTTAGATCTTCATTAGTTATTTATTTAAATAGTTGATGATGTGGTGATAAGATTTTAAGAAGTCCATGATTTGAGGTATTAAAAATGCTAAAAAATAGCATTTAGCATTTTTAACACCTTTGATGAGAATGCTCTTATTGTTTATGTTAGGATTGTATCATCTATACTACTATTTAAGGGGCTTTCTCTATTTTGATTCCACAATTTTGATGCCTAAAATACCCTAATCATACCCACTTACAAGTTTTCAACTAACGGAGATAAATATATAAATTAAAACTCCTACACTTTAAGACCCACAAACTTACGTACGTTTTGCCAGTATCTATATCACTCTATATCTCTCATTCTTCTTTAGATTGAAAACATTTAGTTTAGCTTTACATCCTTTTCTTTTTCTTCGGATTAAAGACATTTACTGTTAAAGGCTCCGTCAACTTTTCAGGTTCTATCTTTTGGAAGTTCCTCTTCTTTTTTTTCTTCTTTTTTTCATTGACTTTGTTTGAGTTCTTACCTATCATGGCTGTCAAGTATTTAGAGTTTGAGAAGTACTTACCTGTGGGTGAATGTGATTTTTATAGGAATTTGAGGTTGTTTTGATGCTTGCTTATTATCCATGGCTGACTTAAAAATTTCTATTAGGGGAGTTTGTGTTTGAATTGGCTGCTTGAGAAAGGATACTGGTAAGGACTATTTCTATTTGTAGTTTGCACCAACATGTTTCCAAACATTTGCTTTTTATTTTTATATTTTTTTATAATGAATTTGTTCTTTATTTTTTAAATGATTAACATTGGATTTTTTTTTTTTTTTTTTTTTAAGTACAAACTTTTCACTCAAACACAAACTCCTTTTTAGTTTTTATTTTATAGGAATTTACGCTACTTTGGTTTTCTAATTTAATTATGTTTTGCTTTTTTTTTTTTTTTAATATTTTGATAATGATAACCTAAAAAAAAACTTCAACGTGTTTGTGAACCACTTTCCCATCATTGTTGATTAATTCAAAGTCATTCAACATGTTTGTGAACCAAACAAGTCATTCATGGTCATTTAACGTGGTTATCAAAAAAAAAGAGAAAGGAGTCATTCATCGTCATTCCATTTATTACAATTTTAAAATACTTGATTTATTCAAAATAATGATAATCTTAGATTTATCTCTTTTCTCTCTCTCAGGTTGATATATACATAAATTTCTCAAATTGCATTCAAGATGCATTGGAATGGAATATTAGATAAGTTCGGGTGAGAGATTTTATAAGAATTATTGTATGATTCAAATTAACCTCACATGAAGTGATTGTTATCTAAGAAATTGTTGTAAAAAATTTCTTTTGTAAAAGAAATTATATTTATCATTTGCATAATTCTATATGGGATTCAATTTATAGTTTTTTGATAAGGATAAGATAAGGATAAGGGTTTTTTTTTTTTTAAAAGGAAATAATTTTTTTTCTTTTCTTGATAGAATCATTGAAATCAAAGGTATTTTTCTTTTGTTTCACTAAGAAGGTGAGGAAAAAAGAAAGAAAAGAATTGAACGTGCGTAAGAGAAAGAAAGAAAGAAAAGAGAGAGAGAGAGAGAGATAGATTTTATAACCTAAAATTTAGGATTTTAAAATTAATAATTTTACTTAGATAAGTGAAAAAGAGTGGTGGATAACTGGAAATTCTTTTAACTACATGAGAAAATCTAATTAAAAAATTAAAAATTAAAAATACATGGATGATGGGATAAGGATAAAGGTTTAAAAAAAATGGAAATAAGGGTTTTTTTTTATTTTATTATTATTTATTTTTATAGCTTCAACTCTAATTCAACGTTAATCTAGGTTTTTTGGGATAGAATCATTGAAATCAAAGGTATTTTTCTTTTGTTTTTCTAAGAAGGTGAGGAATAAAGAAAGAGATTTTAGAAGAGGTTTCTATCTAGCAAAAGAGATTTAAAGAAGAAAAAAAAAGGGTAGGTTTGATAGCCGTTTAATGGATTGAGGTTTTTTTTTTTTTGGATGGAAAAGTGGATTGAGTTTTTTATTTTATTTTATTTTATTTTGAATAAATAGGGTTGTTTTGAAGATATGGGTAAGTTAGAGAGTGGTTCTATTTTGAAGGAAATTTAGTGGTTTAGCCGTTTAGTGTAATGAGTGGCTCCATTTTAGGATTATCATAAACAAATAATAGATAGTTATGTCTCCATTTTTATTTCCATCAAAAATGTTATTCCATAAAAATTGCTACGTACACTTTCTTGATTTTAAAGGTAGTTGCGAATTTTGAATTTAATATCTTTTTGACTTTTGTTATGGATGTGTAGCAAGTGACTAAATTTTAGGATTAAAAAAACTAAATTCTAGAATTAAACAAAAAATGATAACTGTCACAAATAAAATTAAAAAAAAAAAAAAAAAAAAAAAAAAAAAAAAAAAAACCAGCCTTTGAGCACTCTTGTGAGCGTGTGCTCAAAGGCTCTTCTATTTTTTAGGTAAGAGTTAATTTAGAGCATTTATTATAATTTGGGATTACTACATTTTTCAATTACAAAGAAAAACCTAGAGGTGTGATGAGTATGATTTCACCACACATAATACTCATTACACCCCTAGGTTTTTCTTGTAATTAGAAAATATAGTAATCCCAAATTATAATAAATGCCTTAAATTAACTCTTACCCAAAAAATAGAAGAATCTCTAAGCACACGCGTGAGTGAGTGCTTAGAGGCCAACGTAACATTATGCCAATTTATTTTTTATGCAAACTAGGAACAAAAACGTTCACTAAAGAATACTAAGCAGGGACAACTTGTTTATTTGAAGATAGTGAGGGTGCTTAGAGCTTTTCAAGCACCTAATTATTTTAATTCTCCGTCCCGCACATGCTAAGTAATTATAGGTTGAAATCCCTTTGGATGGTTAGGTGCTACCTAAAGGTTTCAAATCCAAAAACTCATGAATCTCATGAGACCCTAAGAACTATTAAGGTCAATTCCTTGAGTTTTTTGAAGGAGAAATCTAACTATAGAAAAGTAGCTTTCAGAAATGAAAGGAAAATGAACAGGTGTGAGTTGGAGGAGATAGAAAGCTTGTAAACGTGCAAATAGACATCATTGAAACACATATGACAGAATACTTTTATTCGGATAACAAATATTAATGCTCTGTCTAATGACTCTTGTAGTATTGGCTTAGTGTTTCTATTTCTTTCCTTTAAAAAAAGGTTCAAAGTGTCAACTGCATCCATTTGCAGTTCTAAACCCATTGCTAAAATATGTTCTGGATATATAGATTAGCCTAGTAGATGGCAAAATTTGGCATCAATGCATTAAACACTCATCAGTGCCATTAGGGGGTTTTGGATAAGCAGGCTGTTTTCACCTCATATCCACTGCTCAGAGTCGAGAGGATCCTGAACAAGCTAAACTTTTTGAGGTTTGCTTGTCTGTTTGCCATTAACTTTTTTGTTTAGCTCTTTAGTTTATTTATATTTTCACCTGATTTTAAAACCTCACTTTTTTCTAAGTATAATCACAATTTAACCTACTTTCAGCAAAAAAAATAAAAAAACCAAATAAGTTGGTGCCAAATGGATTAGCATGCAAGGCTTCCCCACTCAATTCAGTGCATCTTACAAAAAGTTTACTGCACTCAACTTCTATATTTTTAAGACTCCCCCTTTGAGCCAATCAAAAACCTTTATCCACAGAACATCGTAATCAAATTCATTGCATTGATCTTTCACATATGCTAACAATACATCTAGTAGCCTGAGTTGCACAGCAAAACTCAATCATGTCAACTAGAGACAAAAACCAAATAAATCTTTAGTCAACCAATTGACAAATTGATCTTTGAGGAGTCACCATTGGGAAAAAAAGTTTGAGTACCTTATGTAATTGCTGATTGGTGAATAAACAAAATAGTGAGAATAAACTTGTTCCTCAGCCAAAGGCTTCCACCAAGAGTACTTCAAGATATTTTGTATTAGTCCGCAGCAGTGCTGAAGACAGAAGCCAGATCACTTCAAGATGTTCTGGAGTAGTCCGCAGCAGCACTGAAGACAGAAACCAGACCAGCCATCCCAATTACTTGTGTCCAGCTTCGTGTCCTAGCAGCAAAAACTGCCCCTGCTAGAGCACCTGCCACCAAACCATTCACCTGTGGATGGGAAGAGTGAAATGAAGAAACTAAGCATTATCCTTTGTTATTTAATTAGAATAATGTCCGCACCATAAAATTCTTCTAACCATTTTCAACGTCCTACCCTTTCATAGGGTTAAACTAAAAGGCAATAGGCTGCAGACAGTAGTTCTTGTAAAAAGCATATGCAAACATGTAGAAACTTGACCTACCCTTTCATAGGGTTAAACTAAAGAAACTTTTACGGCTCGAAAGCTTGCTAATAGTTTTGTTTGGCATAAATTAAAATTTTGAACCTTCTTCACTAAGAAATTTATCAGGCTATGAAATGAGTGTTTAAGGCATTGGGATTGCCTAACCAAGGGAGGTTTCTAAAGTAAACATCATCCTCATCTGAAATGTATAACTAAGCCTCTTAACATTCAAAAGTTCAGTTGCATCCAAGCACATGAACTTCAGATAAGCTAGTCTATGTACTCCTCCAGAAGTTTGCAAGGGCTGAAAAAAAAAAAAAAAAATTAAGAGTTGCATGTTCACTATCAGCATTTCTAAGAATTTTGACATGCCAATACCAACTGAAGCTACAGCAGAAAAATCAGGCCAGAAGATGCCATATCAGATGTCTCATGACCAATATTATTATGGATTTTCCATATAAACACAACTCTAGTACTAAGGTCTAACGTCAGGATAATAAAAAAAAACATATACATCCAAAAACAGCTGATATGATGTTTATCTAAGCACACTATGAAATTAAAAATAGACTCCTAACCGAATGAGACAACCTCTTGTCTTTCTTTTTTTTTTTTTTTTTTCTTGGATATTTCAATGGGTACAACAAGGAGGGGGGATTTGAACCCTAGACATCTTCGTTAGGAACACCAAGACATGCCAGTTGAGCTATAAGGCTCTTGGCAGATAACCTCTTCTCTCATTGGCCTTTTTAACAAAAGACAATTCTCGACTAGAAAGAATGAATTCTAAAGCATTTCATATGAACTTCCCAAAAAACTTAGAATTTTTTCATCTTATCAATTGATGAGAGGGAATAATTTTTGAGCCCCTATATGATTACCTAAGAAATTGTAAAACTAAAATAAAGAAAAAGCGGAGGATACTCCACACTCATACTGAAATCTCTGTATGGCTGCATGAAGCAGTTTGAAATTTTCATTTAACAATCCTACTGGAAAAACTAATGTTACCCCACTTGGTTATGGTATTTGCACTCCATGATTTCCTTTCTTACTCAAAGAACAAGGCCTAGGTAGTAGCTATTAACTAGTAAGTACTTGAATGATACTGAAAAAAATGACAAAATATTGAAGGGTCTGGACTCTGGACATCTTGAAATGTTTGTGTTTACCAAAAAGCATTTAGACAAATGTGATAGTAAATGCACGAAAACATATCATATACAACTAACCCAATCGTTCTGCCTCCGGTATCTTTGAATTCCACAGCGAGTAATCATATAGATTCCAGCAACAAGTCCTAAACCCAAGTTTTAAGTGTTAAAATGCAACAAACAAGCCCAAAAAAAAGTCAAAAAAGGTTCATCAACAACAACAACATGCTAACAACAAATAAAGAGTACCACAAGTTCAATTACCGTATTGAAAGCCGAATTTGCCAACTGCATTGGCCTGCACAAGACAACCCATCATCAATGTAAGTTGAAATGCAGACCATATGCACGCAATGCAGCAATTCCACAAGCACACAAGCAAACAATTATACTAAAAAACACAAAATTTAATGGGAGATTGAGAGAAATACAAACTTGATACCAAAAATTAAACTTTATTTTAAAAATTGAAAGTTGGATCAAATTTCAAGGACTAAAAGGATAATTTTCAGTACATACCACAAAAGATGCACGAGCAACTCCACTAAGTCCTACAAACAAAAATAAAGGCATTAAATTTGGTAAATCATAGCTCAAAAATTTGTAAACTTGTTTGAAAGGTTGGTATTTACCTTGTTTACGAGCATCGTAGGGACCCATACATAAACCCCATATTGCACCAGCCTGAATAGTGAATATGATCTTGTTTAGCAAATGGGTTTTTATAAAACCCCCCCAAAAATATATATTATATATATTGGTGATTGTAAAAGATCGAGTTTTTAGTTTGTTACCGTTCCGACACGGAGGATTGAATCAACGGCGAGGGAGGAGCATGGAACGGCGCCGTTTATCTCGTCTTCCATCTCTCATTTACCGGTGTAGAGTCTTTGAGAGTTCTTTTCGAAACGTCGTCGTTCTAGGGGATACACGAATTGGACTGCATTGATGTGGGGGCCAATCCAGCCCAACCCTAACTTTAATTTTTGGACTCTTGTTAGGTTTGGGCTTAGCCTATAAGCATAAGGTGAGTTTAATCTATTAATATTTGCTTTTTGAATATAATTTTGTTCATTAATCATTAGCACAATTAATTTAGTCCTTAGAAATTTTAAAAATGACTAAGTGTCTGTTTGGATACTACTTATTTGTTGAAAATTGAAAATTTATTATTGAAAATATTGTAGTAAAATAAATTTAAAAAATGTGAATAGTGGTATGAGATCCAATTTTATCTAAAAATCTATGTTTTACTGGGTTTGGTGGTTCATGAACAGTGTCGTGAGACCCACCATTTTTCAGCAAAACGCACAAACATTTTCATCCCAATGCAAACTCACGCTAAAGATCAAGGTTTCACTCCATTTCCTCTCCATTCCATTTTTTTTGGTTAAAAAAAGGTAAATTATATTGCACCAAAATACGTTTAATAATTTCATAGAACATTAGAATAACCACTTTCCTTTAGCCCTTGAAATTTGATAGAGTTTTTGTTGAGTAATCTCTATAAAATTATTGTGTTAGTTGAGTGATTGGACTAGTAATTAATTTAATTTTTATATTAAAAAAAATCAAATGATACATGATTTCTATTTGATTTTAGTGATTAACTTGGATGATAATTGAAAACAATGGTAATGTTGAACCGTTTTCAATATTTCAAGAACTAAAATGACTCAAAACTAAAATAGTTGTGGGAGAGACGGGAAAACTAGCTCTTAGAAAAAGGGTTTAGGCATCACCACCATCCATTTTCAATATCATATAGAGTCGCCACTTGTTTTGTAAGTAAAATAAGAAAACTATACAAAAGATTACAAAATGTCTTGAATAATACACATTCTCATTAATTTGAAATAAATACAACTTGATAGAAAGAACTATACATGGCTTTGTTTCCTAATTACAATCTAGTAAAAAAATTACAAGGCCTTGTTTCCTAAATACAAGGCCTTGTTTCCTAGTTACAATATGTCTAAAAGAAAAATAGGACACTCTCCTACAAACCTAAGATTCTCAAATTCAGGGGCTAGGTTATAGGATGAGAAGGTGTAAGGCACCCATCCTGCCCAGAAAAAGTATGGTCTTCTAGAATTTTAAATGACCTTTTAAATACCTACTAAAAAAATGACATGCGAATTATTGTGTCAATATTCCTAGATCTATGCTTGGTTAATGTGAAAAATACTAGATCTGTTGTATTTATGTAAGGAGAAATCACTTCTGAATTTTATTTAAAGGAAAAGGATTTTTCAAAGAAGTTTCAAATTAAGCAAAATGAATTTTTTGATAAAAAAATTCAGATCTATTTTTTTTAAAAAAAGCAAGAAATGGATTTTTAAAAAGAGTTCACAAATTTGATTTATTAATTAAAGAACAAAATGGACCTTCAAGAGGAAAATTAAAATCTGATTATTTAATTAAGAAACAGAATGGATTTTAAAAGGAATTATAGATCTAATTTTTCAAAATAAGAAAGAAAGAATTTTTAAAATAAAATTTCAGATGTGATTTTTGTGTTTTAAAAAACCAAAAGAGGTTTCAAACATAAATTCAGATATGATTTTTTGGTTTAGGAAAAGAATGGAGTTTTGAAAATAAATTCAGAATTGATATTTGTTTTAGGAAAAAAATAAGGTTTTGAAAAATAAATTCAAATATGATTTTTGTTTTACATAAACAAACAGATCTAGAATTTAATCACCTGCATTACATAACTACATGAACAAAACACACACACATAAACAGACATTCATCATATAATCACTAGAAAGAAAAATCACAGCAAACAAAAGAAAGAACATGTTAGGGAAGGCATGGAGAATTGAATCAGTTACATGAACATGTAAATAAAAAGATGGAAACTGACAAGTAGTGTAAAATGGTCATCCATAAAGTGACCGTCATTACTAAGGACGATCATAAGCACACATTAATGCTTAGATATAAATTCCTCACTTAAATGGCACAAGTGTTACGGATGTACAGCCTTTCCAACCACCAGCTTATAGCTGTTACAGCTACCTCAAGTTGACCGTTACACAGTCGTTACAGGACATTGAATGGGGAAGTTAAATGGCTATTAAATGAGTCATTTAACCTTCTAGCTCAACCATAACGCCTGAGAAGATAAATGCGCAGAGCATTTACTCACAAAGAGGCTATATAAAGCCGAAAGCAACAAGTAAGGGACAAGCTCAATTACATACTAATTATTCTGGTTCCACAAGAAATAAGCTAACTTAAGCATCAGAGGCTTCCCAGTGGACCCCACACTGGTGTCTTCATTGCATTGTTCATTTCTTGTGAACAGGATCTCTAGACTCCATCGTACTGACGAGGAACATACTAACGAGGCGAAATCGCATTTTATCAATTTGGCGCCGTCTGTGGGAATGATAGGTTATCAATCAATAAGCCGTTGAATTCTCTACTGACTAAATTCCTTAGAATCGATGGACTCAACCACAATTGCGTCGTCGGACCCGGTGGTGATGGCTCAACAAATCCAAGCACTAACAGCCAATGTGCAAGAATTGAAGAAACAAAATGAAGACTTGAAGCGAAGAATGCGTCCAGAGGGCACATATACGACATAGTCACGGCGTAATCGCAATGACAATGACGACAAAGCCCATAGTCCAAGAAATAGTAGAAGAGAAACTTCTAAGCACACCACACAATCGACTTATGGCAACGATCAGATGATGAAAAATATGAGGAAGGAGTTAGACGAAGTCAAGAACGCCATGAAGGGAAAGACAGCGCCAAATCTTGATGGCATGATTAAGAGGACAGACTCACCCTTCATTGCCAGCGTTTTGGAGTGCCCCTTGCCTCCCAAATTTCGTCTCCCACAGCTGGAGGTTTACGATGGCACTAAGGATCCCCTAGATCACATAGGGGCATTCAAGACAATATTAAACCTCTAGCAGATAAACGAGGGAATTTGCAGATCATTCCCAGCAACCCTCAGATGAGCAACAAGAGTGTGGTTTAGCAAGCTGCCCGCAACATTTATTGCAAACTTTGAGCAGCTAAGTGACTCTTTTGTCCGTCATTTCATTGGGGGCCAATGCCATAAGAGGTCTACCTCATACCTGCTAATTGTGAAGCAACAAGAAGGGAAAACCTTGAGAGAGTATGTAAAACGCTTCAATAAAGCAGTGTTAGAAATTGATGAGGTAGATGATCAGGTGATAATGACAACCTTCCAAACAAAGTTGAACAATCCTAGCCTGGTCTTCTCTCTGGGGAAGACTTTGCCAACTACAATGACAAACCTCCTGTTCAAAGCCTAGAAGTACATGAACGGAGAGGATGCATTAATGGTGAATGGAATAGATAGCAAGCGAAAGATGGAAGAAATCGACTAGCTCCAACACAAAAATAAGGAGAAGACGGATCGTTCCCCTAGTCGAAAGAATGACAACGAAAATACACAGGCTTATACAAGATAGTCAAGTATTCTAGAAAAGGAACTTGTTACCTCGAATCACTCAATGGCAAATAGTTACCTTGTCCATCGAATGTAGAGCACTTTGAAAGGTATTATTGCTAGTTAGATGGCATTTTCAATTTTCTTTCATCAAACTGTTTTCTAAGCAGGAATGAATAAGGGGGCATTTTTCCCCACATGAATAAACGTCATTCTCTTGAAAGATCTGAAAGTATTATTTACCATAAAAAAAAGAAAAAAAATCAAGAAGAAAGCCCGAGTAATTGGAAAAAAATCTCGATAAGAGTAAAATCACCACATAAGGTTCAATTCGAACAAGTACAATCATAATGACGATCAAATTCTCAAAGCGAGAGTAAGTCATATGATTAAATTTGCATGGTTAAAAAATTGACGAGCACAATCATAATGACGATCAAATTCTCAAAGCGAGAGTAAGTCATATGATTAAATTTGCATGGTTAAAAACCGATGAGCACAATCATAATGATGATCAAATTCTCAAAGCGAGAGTAAGTCATATGATTAAATTCGCATGGTTAAAATCCGAAAGAGCAATTTTTCTAAAAAGGAAAACAAAAATCAAGGCGTGCGGGAAGCTCAAGAAAACTTCATACGCGCAACCAATGAAGAGAAGGCACGTGTCAATCACCTAACGAGAAAGTTGCCTCGCATTCAATGTGATAGGACAAGAATCTTGGAACACGAAGGAGAGATTTAACCGCCAAAAACATTTCATATTCCTATGCTCGTCCAAACAAAGGACGACAAAGGAATAAAGAGGGCAATTGACGAGTAGTGTAAAATGTTTGTCCATAAAGTGACCGTCATTACTAAGGATGATTGTAAGCACACATTAATACTCAGATTTAAATTCTTCACTTAAATGTCACAAGTGTAACAGACATATAGTCTTTTCAGCCATCAACTCACAGCTGTTATAGCTACCTTAAGCTGACCGTTACAAGACATTGAATGGGGAAGTTAAATGGTTATTAAATGAGCCATTTAACCCTTCAGCTAAACCATAACACCTGAGAAGATAAATGCACAAAGCATTTACTCACAGAGAGGCTATATAAAGCCAGAAGCAACAAGTAAGTAAGGGACAAGCTCAATTACATACAAATTATTCTGGTTCCACGATAAATAAGCTAACTTAAGCATCGGAGGCTCCCCGGTGGACCCCATATCGATGTCTTCATTGCATTGTTTGTTTCTTGTGAACAGGATCTCCAAACTATCTATCGTACTGACGAGGAACATACTGACGAGGCGAAATCGCATTCTATCAAAAACTTACCTGCATCAATGCATCAATGAACTTTACAAGTGTGAGAGACCAGGGAACTTGGGTGGTGCTCTCAAAAAAGAGATTTTGGTGCTTTGGGCACCTCTTTTTTTGGGTAAGTGGTGTAGAGTCGCCACTTATTTTTTTATACAAAAAAAAAAGAAAAAAAAAATAAATACAATTACATATTCAAAATACTTCAAATGTCATTGATTGAATAAATAAAGTACAATTTGGTAGATTAACCTTACAAGGTTTTGGTCCTAGTTACAATCTATGCAAAAAAGGAAAATACAAAGCTTTGGTCCTAGTTACATTCTACCAAAATCAAGGACAAAACACTAGTCTACCTATCCAAAATCCTAAGTTCGAGGGCTAGGTTACGGAATGAGAAGGTGTTAGGCGCCCATTCCGCCCAGACAAAGTCTGGTCTTCTAGACTCTAATGACCATTATATACCATTTTTGTATGATGCTAAATGATATGTTATAATACACATGACGAACACTTGACAAAGTTAATTTAAACAAATTTGTCTTACGGATACGTCCTCTTTTAAAAGAAAAATCTGACTTTGTTTTTGTAAAGTTTAAAAAAAAATGAGATTTTGTTAAAAAGAATCAGATCTGTTTTGAAAAGTTTTTTTTTTAAAAAAAGAGATTTGATTTATAAAAACCAAATCTGTTTTTGAAAGTAAAAAAAAAAAAAAAAAAAAAGAGATTTGATCTGTAAAAACCAAATATGTTTTTTGAAAGTTAAAAAAAAAAAAAAAAGATTTGATTTGTAAAAATTAGATCTTTTTTTGAAAGTATAAAAATAAAAAAAAATAAAAAAAAAGACTTTTGAAAGAGGATTCACATTCATGAGACAAACTTACTATGCATGCACCACATATTAAAAAGAAAGACCTTTTAACTTAACTCTTAATTTCTTGTTTGAGATTTCAAAATCTGTAATTTTATAAATTAAAAGGAAAAGAAAAGAAAACTTTTTTCAGGAAAAAAATTCAAATCAGTTTTATGAACATAAAAAATACAAATCTATATCTAAGGAAAGTACAGATCAATTTTCTGTTTGAAAAAAACTCAGATCTACATCTAAGGAAGATATATATCAGTTTCGTGTTTGAAAAAAATTTAGATCTGCATCTAAGGAAGATACAGATTTGTTTTGTGTTTTTTAGATCTACATCTAAGGAAGATACAGATCAATTTTGTGTTTGAAAAAAAGGTTTTAATGATCATTAACAGATTTTGAAATCAAAGAAAAAATTAAAACTAGACAATCAACTTAAGAACATGTCAAAGAAAATTTCAACTAAATATCTAAACATAGCAAATATGAATTTAGAACAAGGCACAATAAAAATTAAACATATTAACCGCATTTATGCAACAAACAATCACAACATATTAACTAATGGAAAAGAAAAAAAACAGATAGAAGAATGAAACTAGATACCTCTTGCATTAGCGTGCTCTTCGACAGAAGAATATTTTAGAAATCAAAAAAGTTTTCACCTCTTTAAGGTCTAAAATACTTTAATTACAAAAATGAAGTTCTTAAAGCAAAAGCCTCCAGAGCGTCTTTAACGTAAGGGGAGCAAAGAAGTCAAAAAAGAAAAGCCCTTTATTCTGATCTTTTTCTTATATTTATAGAGGTTGGGATGCTTAAAAAATAAGTTGAATGAGATCATATACGAATTGGAATGCGTCCTTATTTCTAAAAAATGTTGAAAAAGATAGGCTTTATCTCAATCAGGAAGCTCCCGAGCCAAGTCGAGCATTTAGGCCAATCAACACTTGGGAAGTGCCGATTGGCACTCCAAGAGTCCTGATAGGCCCTCTTGGGTGCCAGGCCCGCGTTCAAGTTTTGATTCAATTTGGACTCCTTTTTTGAAAATT
Organism: Quercus lobata; assembly: GCF_001633185.2. Taxonomy (NCBI): domain Eukaryota; kingdom Viridiplantae; phylum Streptophyta; class Magnoliopsida; order Fagales; family Fagaceae; genus Quercus; species Quercus lobata. The sequence continues at coordinate 28,439,248 of NC_044915.1, read as the reverse complement.
TTTGAGCCGGAAATTGCACCTAGGGTCCTAGACACTTTTTTTCTTTGTATTCTAAAAATTAATCCATTTTTCTTGATATTCAGGTCTTTAAAGTGATAATTATCTTATAGATAAATATTTCAAAAAGACTTGATTATCTATAACTTCTTTGTTATATGATTATCCACTTTATTTCCATGCAAGCAGGCTTATTTTTGACACTAACCAAGAACCAATCACAGAATTATTTAATTAATTTTAATTGTATAACCAATCAAAATTAATTTAAATTAATCATGCGTGATCGATTCCACCCAAACAAAATGCATGCAGATCGTGAAAACTTGATCTTGTAATATCTTTCAATTTAACGATCCGATTTAGGAATCGGACATACCATTGTGACTGTTAGAATCTCAAGATTATTTTTATGATATGCAATGAATGAATTAATGCATGTAATGCAACTCTAAATTTTGGGTATATGAATGGTCACTCTAGCTATCTTCCAAGATTAAATTATGGGTGCAAAATCGAGTGTCTACAACAAGGAAATGGGGAAATAATTTTAGAGTTAAAGAGAGGGTGAGTCTCTCTAAGTCCTAAAGAGATTGTACTTAACAGAAAAGAAAGTCCTAAAGTTGAACTTCCAGAATTTCTTTTATGTTAAGAGCAGAGGGGTCCTGATTTCTGATTTTTCTTCTATATTTATAGAGGTGTTGTGCTTAAAAAACAAGCTAGGGTTGCTTAGAAAATCAGCAGGCCTGAGTTAGGTCAAATTTTGTCCCTAAAAAAATCGAATCTGATGTGTTATAGCTTGATCTGAAGGTTTTTGGGCTGGGCCTCGAGGTTGTGCCAATTGACACTATGGAAGTGCCGATTGGCACTCTTGAGTGCTGGGCACATTCTCCTTTTTTGGTTTGATTTGGACTATTTTTTAGGGGTTTTTTGAGTCGGGAATTGCATTTGAACGTATTTTAAACTCGTATTCCAAAATAAATTCATTTTAAATTGATAATCAAGTCCTTAAAATAATAATTATTTGAAAGATAATTATTTTAGAAAAACTTAATAATCAACAACTCCCTTATTATCTGATTATCCATTTTATTCATATGCAACCAAACTTATTTTTGATCAAATCCAACAGCCAATTACATAAATTACTTAATTAATTTTAATTGTTAACCAATCAGAATTAATTTCAATTAATCAAACGTGACTAGCTTCACCCACATAAGATGCATGCAAACCGTAAAAACTTGATCTTGTGATATCTTTCAATTCGACGGTCCGATTTGGGAATCGGGCATATTGTCACGATCGTTAGAGTCTCAAGATCAATTTTATGATATATGATGAATGATTTAATGCATGAAATGCAATTATGATTTTTGGATATTTAGAATGGTCATTTCATTTAACTTCCAAAATTAAATTATGAGTGCAAAATTGAGTGCCTATAGGTTGTTTAACAAAAACAGAAAGAAAGGAAAAATGCATTTTGGTTTCTCAACTTTCATGTAGTTGTCGATTCTGGTCTCCTATGTTCCAAATTGAGTAATTAGCACCTTAAAATTGTAGTTTTCTATCAAGCATCTTATAGAACACTTACTAGCTGATTGCAAGAACCTCTCCAAAGCCATTCGCAACAAAGAGGCCGAACATGCTTATTGCAAGGACAATAAATGCTTAGATGCTCTTGTTAATATCATGCCAGTTTGTTTCTTTTGATGAACTACGGTTTGTAGTAGAAAATTTGCTAGCTCCTAACAAAGCCGAGCATGCTTGTAATTAATCTATTATTGATTTTTTTTTGGGGTAAATAGGGAATTATATTAAATATTTAAAAAAGTTACTTTTTATATATATTAAAAAAAAAAAATTTACCTAATGGAATTAAAATACATTTTACCCAAAATTAGTTATTCTAAAACAAATAAATTTTAATTCTTAAAAAAAAAAAAATAATAATAATAAATTGTCAGTAGTAGAGAAAACGACGTCGTTTGTGGAAAACTGTGACAAAACTCTCCATCCAAAACCCTAGAATAGCCCGGCCTTTATAGTCGTATTGTATCATTCATTCACAGAGAGACATAGCAAGGGCTTGCGCAGTGGCCAGTGGGTTTAGTCCTTAGGGAAGCGAAAATGAGCCGACGGGCAGCGGGAGCTGGAGCGGCGGGGCTGAAGGGGAAGAAGAAGGGGGCCACATTCGTGATCGACTGCGCAAAGCCGGTGGAGGATAAGATCATGGACATCGCCTCCCTCGAGAAGTTCCTCCAGGAACGCATCAAGGTCGGCGGCAAGGCCGGCGCTCTCGGCGACTCCGTCACCGTCTCCCGCGAGAAGAACAAGATCTCCGTCACCTCCGATTCCAACTTCTCCAAACGGTATTTCCGTGTCTCAAATTAGATCTTGCATTTAAGTATTTTTAGTTAAATCTAAAGGGATTATTTTTATTAATAGGAATTGGTTTTATATGATACTAGAGATCTGATTATATATGTTTGTAAATAAGTTCATTCGATATCAAATTATTATTTGTATTTTATTGATAATATGAATGGCACATTTTGTAGTAAAATTTACATTTAATTTGTTAAGAATGAATTGTTGGTGATTTTAATTTTTATATTTTCATGAATAAAAATCATTCTATTTAATTGTTAAGTGGCTCGTGAATGAGCTTGAGCTTGTTTGACAAGAAAATAAACCAAGCTTGAACATGTAATCTAGTTTTGCGATGAGCTTGAGTTAAAAGAACTAATCAGGAACTTTTAATACTCAGTTTGGTTTTGCTAGTTTACATTCCTAGTGGCATCATATACGCTGCTAGAACTAGGAAGATATAATTGTGAAATGGTTGCTTATGTTTTGTGTATATAATGCAAGTATGATTTACTCCTCTCTTTTTCTTTTTCTTTTTGTGTTTCTCAGTTATCTTAAATACTTGACCAAGAAGTACTTGAAGAAGCACAACGTGAGGGATTGGCTTCGGGTGATTTCTTCCAACAAGGACAGGAATATTTATGAATTGAGATATTTCAACATTGCCGAGAATGAGGGCGAGGAGGAAGATTGAAATTATAGTATTCTATGTCGAGGCATCATCCATTAGAGGACTTTTTTTATTTTTTTGAGGAACATTCATTAGAGGACTTAGTTGTTCTAGAGCGTCTTTTTATATTTTCCAGCATTGTTTTGATCTATCCACTAGACGGGATTGTTTTCTGATTTTCAAAGTTTATTTCCTCTTAAAAATTTTGTACTGTTAATTCTGGTTATCACATTATTAGTTGTGGTTGATGCACTACATGTTTCTCTCTCTGGAGTTGTATTGTGGTATGCCTGATGGTTTTTAATATCCTCTGTTTATTTGCCTTTTTGTTTGGTAGATGGTGTTTTTGGTGTTTGCATGTCACCATTTTTATTGCAAAGTCCCAGTTTCAGTCAAGTAATTGGTGTTTAGGCACATATTCTAGCCCCTTCGAAGAAGTATTGTCTACTTCTGCTAGTTGCTAGGTTTAAACTTTCTAGCTTGCTTGATGAAATGCCAACAATGTATCTTCACTGCAATGGCAACTATTGGAGAGGAGTTGAATATTCAAAATTGATGTGGATTTTGACCTGAGTGGCTTGTGGAGACCATAATAGCAACTGAAATTGTATTGACAAAGAATGTGTTTGTGTGTGATAATTGGTTGTCAGGTTTTTAGATGTCTTTGCAATATTTTCCTTTATGTGACTTCGTTATTGTTTTTGGTCACTTTCTTGTGCATTACATTATATGCACGGGGCAGGCAATATTAGTTGCCACTTTTCACATAATTGTCATTCTGGAGTTGGAAACCACTGGATGGTCATGTTGGATGCTTTAAAGTAACCCCCTCTTTTTCTCCCACATTAAGTTGAGGTGGCGTTGCCTCTGAGGTTCGAACCTGATCTCTCTCATATGGGGAGAGCCACAGAGAGGCATGGAGCCCTAAAGCTTGTGCATGATGGTTGCTGAAATTTTAGTTCATCGAGTCATTTCAACCTTACCAGTTGCTTCTACTTTGGTGCCATTAATCAGAATCTATTAAGAGGCTGTTTGAAGTGAAGTAACAAGACAGTCAAAATTTGAAGCAGACTCAGATGGTTTGTTAATGTGTGATTAATTTTGGTGGTTTACACTTACATACTTCCCGCTCTCGCCTCACCCAAACTTAAGTTCAGTTTAGATGTGTCCAAGCTGTGGGGCGAAGGGTATGTCATAGGTTCCATTATACCAGAGTCTAAAATTCTAAACGAAAAGACTGCTATTGCTGTATGATCGAAAAGTATGCCACCAACATAAACAGCTAAATAACGCACTATTCCACAATTTACCTTCGTTGTGCATTGGAAATTTCCAAATAATTGCTCTTCATTCTGGAGGTTATACTCCCAAGTATTGAAAGTACAAATTTCGGTAGTCACTGGACAGGGATACTTTGCTCGAGTGCCTCATCAAAAAATTATCCATTTTATTTTACTTTTTTTTTTGGGGGTCTGTTTATTGATGATCATTCTTTACTGAAAAGAACTAAGACACTAATCAGTTTATTCTTTAATCAAGATCTCTTATTCTATGATAAGAAACTTTATTCATCAAGTAACTGAAACCAAAGAGTCATTTACTCATTTAGTTGATATATCCAAAGGACCCTGCCACACTGGCTTAAAGGAGGGAAGCCAATTAGCCAAACCTTATATAAAACGATTTACACAGTTTCCGCCTGCCACTCACTGCCTGCAATGCAATGCGAGCATGCACAAAGCTCATATCCTCTACTCACCCAACTCTTCATTTTGCTCATCCAACCCTTGAATCCTTCATCTGGAACACCCTCATTCGAGCCCACTTCCAAGCTGGGTCTCGAGCTGAGCTTCTAACCCATACACCACTCAATGTCTTCCTCCGAATGCGTTTCCATGGAGTCCAACCCGACTTCCACACCTTCCCATTCCTTCTCCAATCCTTCAATTCCCCACCTCACTTCCAATCAGGAAAGCAAATCCATGCGCAAGCTCTCCTCAATGGCCTTGCTAATGACCCGTTTGTTCAAACGTCCCTTATAAACATGTACTCAACCTGTGGCAATTTGATGCTTGCGCGTCAAGTATTCGATGAGATTTCCCAACCTGATTTACCGTCTTGGAATTCAATTGTTAATGCGAATGTTAAAGTGGGTTTGATTGATGTTGCGAGGAAAGTTTTTGATGAAATGCCTGAAAGAAATGTGATATCTTGGAGTTGTATGATAAATGGATATGTGAGTTGTGGTGAGTATAAAGAAGCACTCGCGTTGTTTCGTGAGATGCAAATGGTTGAAGCGAATGGTGTCAGGCCTAATGAATTCACCATGTCGAGTGTGCTTTCAGCTTGTGGACGGTTAGGTGCACTTGAACATGGGAAATGGATTCATGCTTATATTGGAAAATGTGGGATGGAAGTTGGTGTTGTGTTAGGGACTTCGTTGATAGAGATGTATGCAAAGTGTGGCATTATTGAGAGGGCAAAATGGGTGTTTGATAATATGGGTCCTCATAATAAGGATGTGATGGCTTGGAGTGCTATGATCTCGGGATTGGCTATGTATGGGCATGCTGAAGAATGCCTTGAATTGTTTACAGAGATGACAAGTTATGGGGTGAGGCCTAATGCTGTGACTTTTTTGGGTGTTCTTTGTGCTTGTGTACATGGAGGTTTGGTAAGTGAAGGGAAGGAGTATTTTAGGAGGATGAGTGAGGAGTTTGGTATTACTCCTTTGATTCAGCACTATGGTTGCATGGTAGACCTTTTTGGGAGAGCTGGTCTCATTCAGGAGGCTAGGAATTTGGTTAACTCTATGCCGATGGATCCTGATGTGCCTGTGTGGGGAGCTCTACTAAGCGGATCTAGGATGCATGGGGACATTGAAACATGTGAGATTGCACTTAGAAAACTAATTGAGTTGGATCCCACAAACAGTGGTGCCTATGTGCTTCTATCCAATGTGTATGCGAAAATGGGTAGGTGGGCAGACGTGAGACATGTGAGAGCTCTTATGGAGGCAAGGGGGATCAAGAAAGTTCCTGGTTGTAGTTTGGTGGAGGTGGGAGGTGTCCTTCATGAGTTTTTTGTGGGAGATGATTCTCATCCTGAAACCAAAGAGATATATAAGATGCTTGACGAGATTATGAAAAGGTTGAAGATGGAGGGTTATGTGGGAAACACAAATGAGGTATTGCTTGATTTGGATGAGGAAGGAAGGGAGTTGGCACTATCTCTTCATAGCGAAAAATTGGCAATAGCCTTTTGCTTTTTAAAGACAAGTCCAGGTACCCCAATTCGAATTGTCAAGAACTTGAGGATATGTAGTGATTGTCATGTTGCAATAAAGATGATATCTAGGGTGTTTGACCGGGAGATTGTTGTTAGGGACTGCAATCGATTTCACCATTTTAAAGGTGGATTATGCTCTTGTAAAGAGTACTGGTAGATTGGTAAGAAGTTCTAGCACAAGGTTTATTGGAATTTGAACCTTCCTTCAATAGGCCACATGGGTTTTTGATCCTATACAACATGGGGGAAACCCAAGCTGAGATCTAGAGTAAGTAAACCTCAAAGGACAATTCCAGAATGCTTCTTTGGCCATATGAACTTGGATATGTTTCAGCCAATAGTCAGATGGCTGAAACTCTGCATTTGAGAACAAAGGAATTTATTAGCTAAAAAGCAAAGAAATCCATCATTAGGCTTGAACAGAACTATCCATGTTGACTTCTTTCAACAATTCCAAGTTGAGGCAAGATTTCGCTTGTGATGTTTTGTTTTCTTTTGTTTATTATCATTGATGTGTTTAGGTGAGTATCAAACTAACAACCTCAAACGCAAATCGTGTGCTTGGTGTTCATAACTTCAGTAAGAAATTTGCACTTAAATCGTGTGCTTGTCTGTGTGTGTTAATGCAGTAATAATATGTAAAATAATCTTTGCAAATGATTCATTCTTTCTTAACGATTTCCAGTTGAAATATTAAGGCTCACCATGAAACTTGCTGAGGTATAACTGAAGGCAAGTTTATAGTGTCATACCAGGCCAGTTTAGGTATTGGAAGCATGGACACAGGCATGACACAGTGATACTAAGAATTTTTTAAAAGGGAAATGCTAACGAGTACCTTTAGGGCACTAGTTAAGAATCCAGTTAAAGAAAGTTTTGACATCACTTTTATGGGAAAAGAAAAAAGCTGTCAAAACATTAATTGCTTTTTTTTTTTTTTTCCCATAAAAACTTTTTTTAACTGGATTCTTAACCAGTACCCTAAGGACACTCGTTAGCATGACCATTTTTAAAATTATAATATGAAACAATTGGCACACCACTGGTATGATACAGATATAACACAAATGCAACCCAGGCACAATATTCTAAAAATTATAATATGAAACAACTGGCATAATACCGGTATGACACGGATATAACACAAATACAACATAGGAACAATACAGATACGTCACCTTAAATGGAGTGTCCATATTTCTTAAGTTTAGTTAAGGCAGAAATACTATTTTCGTCCCTACATTTTCACCCTATTCCCACTTTTTTATTTTTACCACTTTTAATCCCTATTTTGAAAAACATATTCCATTTTGGTCCCTATTATCATCTCTAACGGAAATATTTTACATAGCTAAGAGAGTGCACTGTTAGCGAGTAATGCCATAGATGCAAATTATTTAACAACATTTTTACAAACTATTGATGTGGCTTTAATATTTTTCAAATAGCTATTGTAAGTAATAATGTAATGTTAGTGATGGGCCCATATTAGAGCTGGTAAGAATTTGTCACATCAGCAGTTTGTAAAAAGTTGTAAAATAATTTGTATCTATAGCATTACTCCACTATTAGCACTGCACTGTTAGCACTCAGAAGGCTTACATGGCCATTAAAAAAAAAATGGCATTTAAATAATGCTACATTAGCATTTTAATATTTTAAACAACTACGTCATTTTTTTTTATTTTCTTTAATTATTTTAAAATAAAATAAAATTTTAGTTATTATTTAATCATTTAAATAATAATTAAAATAACATTTTCATTATTTTGTTGGAAGATTACATCATTTAATTTTCTTTGTATTCTTACTGTTCATGTTCTTCATGTTTTTAGTAAATTAATTAATTCTTTTTTTCTTTTCTTTTCTTTGCCTTTCTGGTACATTCTTTATAACTAAACAAATCAAAACTCAAAACTTAGATAAAAAAATAATCAACATACACCAACCAAAATCTAGAAATCAACATGCACCCACCAAAATTCGAAACCCAAAAATCAACATACACCAACAATCAAACCCAGAAACAGGTATGCATATCCAAAACTTTGAACCCAACATACACCCACTAAAATCAAAAGATCTGCATCCTCTTTGTTCACAAAATCAACACCAATCTCCAAGTTAGAAACCTACCAATCCATCGAAACACAAAATCAGATCCCACTTAAAGACCTACCGATCTCCACCATCCTCCAAATCCCACCATTCTCTAGAACCCACCCTTTGGAATCATAACCCACAAATCCACAAATCATCCACAAATCAATGCACCAATTGTGCACACAACGAATGGAGTTGCCACCTAGTTTTTGCAGTGGTCTAGGAACTATATATATAGCGTCCTTTCGAGGAATGACCTTTTGGTCTTACTACCAGAGATATGGGTTTCGAGTTAAGGTACGGTCTTGAGAATGTGTTAGACACCCAAAACCGCCCAACCCTAAGGTTGACTTTCTCTCATTGTGTCTTTTGTCTTAACCCTATTAAACGCACATTCAACATTGCATCTATACTCACACACACGCTAGCATACATCTAAAAATCAACATGACATTAATCATCCCAAAAAGACGTAATCATACATCTATTATGGCATAACATAAACCCTAGCATGTTACTATCATACATATCATATCCATGGTAGCACATAGGCATAGAAAGATCCAAGCAAACATGTGATTGCATCTATACTTCAAGAAGAACTCAACCAAACAAACATGTTTATCTCCATCATCAAGGCAAAATCATATTCAAAGATGCATGTTTATGTAAATGCATGACTTACCTCACTTACCTTGCTGCATCTTAGCACCTATGACATAAATGTGTGAGCATGTGAATGCGTGTTCATAGCATCAAAACAAAGAAACACAAGATAAACCCTAATTTAATCATATGAAAGACAAACAAACAACAAACATAGAACAATGATTCATACCTATAAAAAGGGATCAAAACAAAGGTATAATATGTGAAACAAATGAAGAAAACAAAACAAAAAACTCAAACTAGGGTTTCTGGGTAGCAATATGCGTGCGCATGATTAAGCCTGCATACGTATAATCCAGCATGCGTACGTAGCCAAGATTATGCACACATGGGTTTCAGCCCAGAAACCCTAGCCACGAACATAGCAACACAGAAAACAGACTAAGACTTCAAAACAATAAATCTAATAACCTATCATGCTTTAAAACATAAAAACTACACAACCTAAACTAAGAACAAAGATATCAAAGATAAACAAAACAAAATATATTCCTAAACATGCATTGGATCTAACAACAAATGAAAACAACACTTAACACATCAAAACATATTCATCAATATATCAAATCATTCAACTCTCCAATCAAAACATGATGAGACAAGACAAAACAAAATAAAATTAAACAAAACAAAACATATTTCTAAGCATGAATAACATATAAATCAAATATAAACAACAAGAATACAAGTTATACAAAACCAAAATTAAGGAAGAGCCATGAAGAGAGACTCACATTGCTTATGGAACACAACTCATTAGATATTTCACCAGCCCCTTAGTGCCTACACAACAAAATTCAATGAAAATCAAGGGAATAAAAATATTCAATATTTCATAAGTAATCACAACTCAAAATAAAAGATATTCTTAAAAAGATTGTTTGAAAAAGGTTTTTGATTTGGATTAGAAAGTAGTTTTTGCCCTAATGAGTAATAGAGAAAGGTTTTGAAAAGCCAAAAACGTACTTAGTGCTTGATGTGCAGAAAAATCAGAGTTAGAAAAGAGTTTTGGAGAATTTTAGGTGAAAAATCAACTCTCTCTTGCCATGGTTTTAGTTTGGAGGCATAAGGATGTATTTATATGTTTAAATTAGGATTTTTAGGCTTATTTTTAGGGTTTTGGATGTTCCAAAGGGTTTAGGAGCAACTCTCTCTTGCTAGGGTTTTAGTTTGGAGGCATAAGGATGTATTTATATGTTTAAATTAGGATTTTTAGGCTTATTTTTAGGGTTTGGGACGTTCCAAAGGGTTTAGGAGTCGGGCCCAATCAAAGAGGGAGACTTTGGACCCTAAAAACTAAAGTTCTGAGGTTCTGGAATGGGCCCTGTGTACGTAGATTTGTGCATGTGTATGCAGATTTGTGCATGTGTACGCATGAAGTTTCATGTGTATGCACAGCTCTGATGGCCTGACTTCAAACAGTCATAACTCACTCAATTTAAGTCCAAATTAGGCAAAATTTGTGTTCAAATTAAAGCCCAAGATGTCTAATTTCGAATGCAATAAACCTCACTCAAAAATTATTTGTGGATCAAAAGTTATGGTCAAAACAATAAGAAAAGGTAATTTTTCAGCAATGTTTTCAAAACGATTTAAGCACTTTTGAATTGTGATTACTTCCAAATTATCAAAATAAATTCAATTACCTTTTGTAGACATGTCAAGCTCATCATTGGGACCAGGGACTAAAGTTTGCTAACTGGGTACAAAATTAGGCCTCTACACCAATCCGCCACAAACCCATAAACCAAGATCAACAAAACTCACAAACCCACATACCCACCGCCCACAAACCTAGATCTACACCACTGAACTGAGGGATAGAGAGATGAAAGAGAGAGACAAACCAATCTGAGAGAAAGAGACAACGATCCGTGAGAGAGAGAATCGAGAGATAGAGAGAGTTTGAGCCATTTAGGTCTGAGTTTGAGTGAATCGTGAGATAGAGAGATTATCATGGTTGGTTAGAGAAAGAAAAGAAGATAAAGAAAAGAAAGAACCATCGCTGGTTATGGTGGTGGCGGCAGTGGCAATGAGCAGAGGAGGCAGGCCATGGAGAGAGGAAGGTTTGAGAATATTTTAAAAGGCAGGGGAATCGGTTTGATAAGGTAGTGTTGGGTTTTGAAGTTTTTCTTCTAATGGTCCATTTGGGATTCCCTTATTTTGTTGAAACTGAAATTTTTTTGCTGAAAGTACTGTAGATAAAGGTAAAAGTTAACTAAAATAGTATAGTGGGACCCATAAATAGTACAAAAAAATGCAGTGGGACTCATGAATAGTAGCAAAAATAAGCTGAATGGTAAAATGAGTGTGTGAAAATTTTCTAGGTTTGTGAATTAGAAATTTTGGGGTTTGGTTGTCAAGAAAATACATGAAAAGAAAGAAAGAAAAGAGGCAAGAAAAAAAAAAAGATTAATTTGCTAAGAATATGAGTCATGTTTTGGGGAAGAACACAAAGAACATGATGATGTTTTTCCAAAAAAATTAATTTAATTGTCTTGTTTAAAAAAAGAAATTGAGAATTTTGTTATTATTGTTTTTTTTTTTTCTGTTATGTTTATCTATACAAATGTTGATATGGACTTTTTTGATGTTAAATAAAATTTTTTATTATTATTTCAATGGTTACGTAGGTGTTCTGAATGCCAACAGTACACACTGTTAGCTACGTAGGATATTTTCGTTAAAGAAATGACGGTAAGGATCAAAATGAAATGTGTTTTTCAAAATAGAGACTAAAAATAGTTAAAAATAAAAACTAGGAACCAAAGTAGAAATAGAATGAAAATGTAGAAATGAAAATAACATTTCTTAGTTAATGTACACAGTTTTTCATAATTTGTTGAGTTGTAAAATGGTGAAAAAGTGTGACAAATTGTGAGGACATATATAAAGTGATTTAGACCAAGTTGTCATTACCAAAAAATCCAGAAGAGATATTTACAATTTTTTTTAATTTGTTTAGGGTAAGAGCAATTGCATCAGTTAATGCATAATTGTGCAAAATGGAAAAAGTGGCTAATTTTACACAATTTGAGTAAAAAAACATCTACATCAATGGGCATAAAATTGTACATTTATGCACAGTTGCTACAGTAACCGTGTATATTGTAGCATGTGCATTTAATATTTTATTAGTTTGTTCTCTCTTTTGTCTCTGCTCTCACTCTCACCTGACTCTCTCCTTGTCTCTGCTCTCACCTTAGCTCACTCCCCCTTTTCCTCATTTGCTCTCACTCACACCATTGCCGCTAGTCAAACCATGCCTTCACTACCACCAATCATCAAACCCTCCACTGCCATCGGTCAAGTCCATCACACTTGCTGCCATGAGCGAAGATGCTTCATTATACCCTCCAATCAAGCCGACCAACTTTGATCTAATCATCCTCGGCACAGGCCTACCAAAATCCATGATCGCCACCTCCGCCTCCGTCAACAGCAAAATTGTCCTCCACCTCGACCCCAACCCATTCTACGGCTCTAACTACACCTCCCTCTCCCTCCACGACCTCTCCTTTTTCCTTATTTCCCATTTTGCCCCTCCTCACTCTCTGTCCTTCGCCCCATTCGACGGCCACAATTTCATCCCCGCGGCTCTTGCCGCCCGTCCCCTCTTCTCCCATGTCAAAATTTTCTCTTTTGCCCCTAATGTCCTCAGCGAAGAACATTCCAGAAATGAGTTTCAGATTGGGTCTTGAATAAATGTGTAGAATAGATAAACTGATGTGAGTGTTTTGTAAAAATAAGTATGTAAAATAAATAAAAAGTAATTTTTTTGTGCAAAATAGAAGGAAAATTTGTATCACTGATGCAATTACTCTAATTATTTATTAAAATTTTTTACTTCAAATCAAACTTTATTAAAAAAAAAAGCTAATAGTCAGCACTTATTACCCCAACATTTTTTCATAAAAAGGACAAGTATAGATCTCTTTATAGTCCAACCACTTTATATTCCCTTTTCACGTGATTTTTGCTTCCCACAATTGTCGACCTTTCCACAATTTGTTTTTTACCTTTTTTCTTTGAGAAGGACCTTTTCACAATTTCATTAATAAAGAATTAAAGGCAATACTTGTTTCTTCTATGATCAATGTGAATTTCATGTCAACATGGATACCGGCAAAAGTTGCAGGTAAGAAACTGCGGTGAGTGACAATTAGATTAAGATTTTTTAGAAATACTAAAATAACTTCTTCTTCTTTTTTTTTTTTGGGTAGAACTTTTAAAGTTTTAACCTTCTTAGTTCAGTCTAAAAAAAACAAAAAAGTTGATTTAAATCCAAAATCTCCAAGCCCACCATAATATTATCATTAAAAAGATTTCTTAGGATAATTTTGACATTTATATAATAAGTTATTATCAACATTATATAATTTAATATTTAGATTGAATTATTCATTGTTAAGTAGGTGATTTTAAGATTTTTTTTTTTAAAAAAAAATGAATTCAGATATCACTTTATTGACATTATTTAAACATTAATCAAAGTAATTATTGGAATTTTTTTTAGATAGTTTCAATTTATGGCATTTGCTCTTGATGATAAAAATTGATGACGTCTGCTTCTGATAATAACTCTTTATCATCAGACCAACAATTCAATCAGTTCTCTTATTCAACTATTAAAAATTTTAACAATTAAGTTAACTGGAACCTATAGGTGATTATTGGATCTAAATCATTCATTTATGGTTAAAGCTTTTTATTATATATAAATATTTATATATATATATATATATATATATAAGAATAGTTAAAATTCTAAGGTAAAAAAAAAAAGGAAAATAAAATGTAAGAGCTTTAAGAATTCTAAAAGACAGAAGAAGTAAAATAACAAAACAATAAGGGATTATTTGGCAATATATTTTTAGTAACGTTTTTAAATATCGTGAAAATATATGTGTAAAAAAATATTATAAAAAAAGTATTGTGTTGTTTAAATAAGAAAGATGGTTATTTAAACATAACAACCCTAAAATTTCTGGTTCACCTTTAAAAACAAAACATTTCTACTAATAGGAATTTGATTTGAATCATAGTCAGATTCACAAATAGAGTATCGTACAAATAAAAGGACAAAAGACCATGCATGTTTATGTCGTGTGAAACAAATCGTTCTCCTCCATTTTTTTTGGCCTTTTCAATCTATCCCATTTCCAGAAAAACGAAGCTTCACCACGTGTCTTCGGAGCTCCGGCCGCCAATCCGCCTCTGGAAATCCCGGGAACCCTTTTGTTCCTTTTCTCTGTTTAAAGCGGTGGGTGCACACATCTGTAATAATCTTGTGCTGTTCTTCTTTTCAATGCCAAAAAAAAAAAAAAAAAAATCGCTTTTTGGGGCTAAAATTAAGATTGAGCTTTTTGGTTTTGTGGGTCTTTCTTAAAAAAACAAAAATCCAATCTTTTTGTGGTTTGGTATGGTATATGCTTGAATAGTAGAATTCAATGAAGATTTTGCTGAAGAGCTTCATTAAGTTAGTAGCTTGCAGTTAATTCAAAGAAGTTGCAATTAATATTTCAGCTTAGCAGTGGCAGTTATAGTGTATAGTGGCAATAATCAAATGCTTTTATCTACTTAAGTTAATGGTAGCTCTTGAATTGTAGCAACAGATTTTTCTATGTATAAAAGGGAAAAAAAAGTTCAAAACCAGTTCAATGTGATAATTTGAACTACCCTTTGATTTACTTGATCTAGTATGAACCATGTTGTAGACTTCTATTGTTCTTTTTATTTAGACCCTTAAATGTTTGATATGTGGTCCTGTTTGTCTGTCAGGTCTTCTTCCTGTTTTGTTGGAGCTATAGATGTTAAATGCTTGAACTGCGATTTGGGGAATTTTATTGATGGCATTTTCACATAAGCAAATTGCAGAAAGCATACATGGGGTTTTCAACATTCTTGGGGTTGAAAAATGTGAAAGCTACTTACTTTTTGGTGGTGAAACTGCCCTGGGGAATGGTTTTCGGGCCTTCTTATATTTTCTTGGTCTTGCTTACTGTTTCATTGGGTTGTCAGCTATTACTGCTCGCTTCTTCCGCTCTATGGAAAATGTTGTGAAGCATACACGGAGAGTGGTAAAGATAGATCCTTCCACTAATGCTGAAATTGTTAAATATGAAAAGGTGTGGAATTACACAATTGCAGACATTACACTCCTGGCCTTTGGTACTAGCTTTCCTCAAATATCATTAGCCACTATTGATGCCATACGAAACATTGGCAGCCTGGTTGCCAGAGGTTAGTTTTATAATTATTTCTTTTCTTTCTAGACATAAAAAAATAGTTTTCGGAGTTTTATTGCCAACTTATTGAGCTATGATACCCTATAGTTCTTCAGGATTTTAAATTTATGCTGTATGTTAAAGGTCTTATTTTTCTGTACCAAACTTCTATGCATGCTTCTTCCCTTTGAATATGAATAAATTCTCTCAGATGTCCACTATAAAAAAACTTAAAATCTCTCTTCACCTTGCCTCTCCCCCCTCCCCCCTCCCCTCATCTTTGATATTTGAGTAAGTACTTGTAATATTAAGAAGGGATCTTATATTTGCTTATGACAAATATGATCTCTCAATTCCAGTTGCTAGAATTATGGTTAAATGATCAAGTCATCATTTCTTGACAGCTTAAGCTTTTGAGATAATCGGTAATTTATCATGGTATTAATCCCTATCTCCACTCTTCCTCCCATTTATAATGTTAAACATCCCACTTGTTGGGTCCCACTTACTAAGGGGGAGTTTAGACCCACACGTAAGGAGGAACATTCGAATTATGATATGATTAAATAGACCATTTTTTAACAGCTTAAGCTTTTATGACAATTGGTAATTTATCATTAGTCTAAAGGGATGCACTCAATTGTCAACAATGATGAATAATTTCGCCATCTGATTTAATTTTTCTTCCTTTTGAATTGCATTGCATTATATCTCTTCAATTTCAACCTGGTGTTTACATATTTTGACCTTTTGTAAAATCCCCATAATTGATAGGTTTGGGTCCTGGCATGCTTGTTGGTTCTGCTGCATTCGATCTATTCCCCATCCATGCTGTTTGTGTTGTAGTTCCAAAAGCTGGAGAGTTGAAAAAGATATCTGATATAGGAGTTTGGCTAGTGGAGCTCTTTTGGTCATTTTGGGCTTATATTTGGTTGTACATAATATTGGAGGTAAATCAAAGTAATCCTCTCCTTTTGTGTGAACCATCATGATTTTTTTTAAGAGAACCATTTTTCCTATAGACACAATGTATAATATATATCTTCAGATCGTTTCTCATTCCTATATTGTTTGATATGCAATGAAATGATTCAAATATATGCTCTTTTGGCCAATGGCTACGTGTGCATAGGCATTGCCATCAATTGATTTCACACAAGCCATGACAGCCTATGCTCTCATCTAATTATCGGCCATCATAAAAAACACTCATAACTGATAATCTTTGAATTTATAGCTGGGTTCAGGTAAAATGCTGATAGGTGTAGGAGAAGATGATCCAGTTGTCTTATTTTACCACTCCCTGTGGATTTGGTATTTTAATTCATTAAAGCTTGACCCTTTATATTGTTTGCGGCTGACATGTATGAAGAACTCTCTAAAAGAAAGGTTTTACTTGACACTGCAGGTATGGACTCCAAATGTGATAACACTTTGGGAGGCCTTATTGACAGTACTTCAATTTGGATTACTGCTGACTCATGCTTATGCTCAAGACAAGCGTTGGCCCTACTTGTCTCTTCCTCTGTATGTTTTCTTTGACCTTTGATCTTTGGGGTTTATAAACTTAGTTGTTCATTTTAGGATCTGTGGCGTTCTATTCTCTTTCGGCTGTAGTCAGTGACTTTATTCTGGTTAGACTACCTTGATTTTCTGCTTCTGAGACTTTCTTTGTATCTCAAGGACAAGAACTGAGAGGCCAGAGGACTGGGTGCCAGCAGAAGCCACTTCTTGCAAATATGAGAGCAAGGTCTGTAATGAGTACTCTGAGTTACATCAAGTTGGTGAAGATGAAATCAAGGATATTGTTGATATTTTCTCCATCCATTCAAGAAGTGGGAAAGGTACCTACCTGACATGCCTAAATGTGATGAAATATTATTCTAATTAAGGCAGTGATAATTTATTGACTAAATGTTCCAAAAATCTTTTCCTAAAAGTCTTTCAGATGAAGTGGAACCATATAGATACTGTAAATTCTGCTTACTTTTAACAAGAGTGACTATGACTTGTTTAGGTGGAATGGCTTGCACACACTGTGCATTTCATTTTTCTTATAAAACGATCTTATGTTTTGTTTTGATTTTGAAAATGTTATAAGATATCGTTGATTTAAATGCAAGTCTGAGTGGATTTTCTTTCTGCTGAGATCTGGGTGGTTGTTATTTAGGAAAGAGATTAATGGATTGAAGGGCATTTGGATTATGTCTTATGATAAGAATCTGTGAGTAATGTTTATTACATGGATGTCATAGGTGATTGGAGGACTAATTGCCAAGTGGTTTGCAGAGCCACACCTAAGTACCTAAATTTTGATTTTTATTAGAATATCAATCATTATATAAAAAGTTTAAATAGTTGTAGCAGAAGCTTCTTCTATTAGGCCCAGAAGGCTTGGAAACTCCTTTCTTTGATGGGATTATTAGGTAGATTTTGCTGTCCTTCGCCTATATGCCCATGTTGTTGCTTTACTTTGTTAGCATGATTTACCATAGAGCTTTTATGAATTTGATTAGAAGAAAACTTAAACCTTTGAAGGAAAAAATTGGAAACAGGTTTTTTGGGTTTTGTCTCTTGTAAGAAGGGGAGGAAGACAAAGAGAGGTATAAAACAACTAGGTCTGTGTCAGTGTAGATATGTACATTCATGTATCAACAAGGTATTATGTTCTGTGATATACATTATGCATATGATGAAATTATTTGTAAATAGCGTGCCTATTGTTTTAAGAAAGACTCATCAAATGGAATGAAGGTTCTACAAACTTGGATTAAATTTCAAGTATTGGAGAGTGTTGAGGGGAAAATTTTGATGTTCCCAAATAGAATATGGCGTAGCCAAGCCGAAACTCAATGATGGGCCCTTGAAATAAAGCCCAAAGGCTATTGGTGTGGTGTAAGTCCGCCCAAGTAAGAGATAGAGGCTGCACCCTAACAAGAAGACAACAATAAAGCCTGATAAAAATGTTAGTATTGTTAGTTTGTTATATTATTAGTCTTTTTATAGCGTCATAGTTCAAATTAGTCCTCTAGCGGTACGGTATTATCTCCAGCGGTAGGGGTGAAATTATACTTAGAGTCCAACAGTCAATGATTAAATAAATTTAGGAAAATGTTCACTCCTGGGGGTCCTTGTGTGTCTTGGTCAAGGGAATTTATAGTACTTTCAATCATCATTACATCAATTATGAGGGAAAAATTCAATTGTTACAAATACATTATATTCTTCATCATAATAATAACAATGATTAAATGCTCCATAGTTACAAATAAAAGAAGAAAAATAAGATGGAATGAAGGGAGAGAAAGATCCTCAGCTCAGTGCAGTAAGTATTAAACTAAGATTTTGGTGAGTGTATAATTATAAGGCATGAATGAGGTGAATGTGGCCTATTTTGAGTGAATGAAATGGGATTAACACTGAGATTGAAGCTTTTTGTGAGTAATGGGCCGTTTGTGTCTAGTTGGAGGACATTTTTTAGCTGTGGTTGTGTAGAGGGGTGAGGAGAATATCTGAAATTAGACGAGTGTAGGCTGAAGATGATGAGTGGTGAGCTTAAGGAAAGCTAAACCACGAGCAAAGTAATAAACAAACCAAGGGTTTCAGAGGGAGTGGCTATCCTGATCAGTTATGAGACGTTTATGGAGTAGGAAGGTGTAAGCAAGGTGGTGAATGTTGGTGTTATGGTGACTATAGGCTGAGAAAGGTTGTGAGTGAGCTTAAGAGAGCTTGGGGAAGCTTAAAGAAAGCAAATAGGGATTGAATTTCTGCAGAGTGTAGTCAATGACAGAAATTTCTAGAGAGGCTTCTTCCTCCCCAATGAGCTGAGGTGTGTGTCTTTTTATAATGGAGGTTGAGAGAAGCATTGATTGACAAGAATCCAAAAACGCATGACTTATCAGGGGTGACGAATCAAGGTTAAGCTGCTTGAGAATTTTTTGTCAGCAGTAAGAGATTCACTTTAGGGGCTACCTTACTTCTTTGGATAATGATGAGATTTTAGAACTCTTTGCATTAAGTGCCAAGATTTTCGGGGCTGAGCTTAATTATTGTGTATCAAGAGTGAATCCTAATGCTGCAAACTGAGATTTGGTCTCACAAGAAGTAAGATTTCAACACCCCAAGTCAGGTGTCAAGTTCTAGTCTACTTCAGAGGGTTCCGCTGGAGATCCCTTTATGCCCTCCAAACCACATGTTCTCAAATTTTCCCCTTTAGGATTCATGGGCTTGGTACATGAATCATGTCTTGATCATTTTTAACATTTATAACATCAATTTGTTGAAATTTGGATAATTTGGTTTCAGCTCCCCTTCCGCTGGAGGTGCAATCTTGAGGAAGATCATGAAGTCTCTTCATCCTTTTGACTTCAGCTGATATGACAGCCTTTGGGCATTGTTCACGTTAGGCAGAGGGTGGTAGAAAATTGATGGGACAGCCCTTAGTCCATTCTAAAAAACTTGGTTCCCTTGTATGAGTCTCTAGTTGCCTTTTGGTTAGTTGCTTGTGTTTTTTGCTTGGCTTGCTCACATGGGTTGGGTTGTGTGCACATGTTGCCATGGGCTTTCATTCCTAATGGATTTTATTAGTAAATATTTTTGGGTTTTTCATAAATACTTGCAATGGGCCTTTGAGCAATTAGTTGTAATGTTTGAAACAACAGGACAAGTTTCAAAATACTTTTGTAAATACTATTTACTTTGATGAATTCCATGTTGCAATAATGTTCATGGTTTCTAATAATCGCATCATAACTTAAATGATGAGCTTGTGGGTTTGAACGTTTACCATGAGTGTCGAAGGCGTATATTATGAATGTCGCGATGCAAATGATGTCCATGTATTTCATGGGTTTATAACAATAAATATATGTCATGGGTCTAATAATCATAACTTTCCATGGGCTTTTACAAGATGATTGCCATGGGTTTTGAGAATAGATAATTCATAAATTCCATAAACTTGTAATATTGTAGTAATATGTTTAAGAATTTAAAGTATTGTTTATTATCGGACTTTTAAGTGAACTAATTATGATATAGTATTTTGCTGAGTATTTAATAACCTTGGGTTTTTGATAAAATAGTGCCAAGTAGTTAGCTTGGACTTTTAATAGTGCCAACGCAAGTTGGGCTTTTGATATTGCCAATGAGAATTGGGTTTTAAATAGTGCCAACGTAAGTTGGGCTTTTAATGTTGCCAATGAGAATTAGGCTTTGATGTTGCCAATGAAAATTGGGCTTTAAATAGTGCCAACGTAAGTTGGGTTTTTGATATTGTCAATGAGAATTGGGTTTTGATATTGTCAATGAAAATTGGACTTTGATATTGCCAATGAGAATTGGGCTTTGGATAAATAAATTGCCATGGGTTTAAATCATGGGCTTTGATCATGGATTTGAATTCCATTGATAAAATTGTTTTGCCATGAACTTGAATCATGGGCTTCTCAAATATTACCAAGCATAAGTATTCTTGGGCTTTAAATAGAATATGATAATAAAATTGGATAAAATATGAGTTTTGAGGCCTTTTGTGATAGTTTATATCATAATCCAATTTAGATAATAAGATATGAAACATTTGTGATTAACATAATAATAGAGCAAAAAATATTTAGAAAAACCCAATAACTTATTAGTGGTGTTTGAAAATAAATAGGTGGTACCCAAATAAAATTAGGTGTAAAAAAAAAGTACCCTAACAAAGAGCTAAGGAAATTTGAGAGGGAAAAAGAACAAGGCACGATAACTTCTGTAATATGGGGCTCTGTTATGCTACATAATATTAGGGATATTTATATTTTTCTGGCATATTTTAAAACTATAAATCAAAAATTAGATTTCTCCATCTGAAAGTTTATCTTTCTAGGTCCAGTGTATGAAGAAGTTCCTAGCATTGATGATGTTGCTGAATCCTCCAACAGATATAATCATATAAGCAAAACAAGATCAATTTAGAAAACTCTCATGTGCTCAAACTTTGGAAACAGCAATTTGCTGATGCACTGATGGTATCTTATTTCACTTTGAATTGCTTAAAATAACACCTTAATTTCTGTACTATTCCTATTCTTTTCTCTTGTTCAACAGCATAAAGTAGTTTTTTGAACTCAAATTCCTTTGAATCATGTCCTTTTTTTCATTATTTTAAAAGAGTATTGAATCTTACCACACTGATTTACACATCTAATGTCTTGCCTCTGGCTTTCTTATTTTGAATTGCTAACTAGAGATACAACTCATGTGAATTAATATTAGATTGGTTGGGGACTTGATACTTATGTTTAGATGCATTTATTTTCCACCATGTAGTTGCATGATCAGAGGGATGTGTAGATTTCACTATATCAATTTACTTGCACCAAATACTTTTTCACATTTATTTATCTTTTTGACCTCCCAAGCATCATCAATAAATTCTGGTGACTAATTTTAGTTCCTTGAACAGTTGGAGAGCACAGAATCAAGAAAACTGAACAATGTCTATCTGCGACTAGCAAGAATTTCCTGGCAGTTACTTCTTGTACCGTGGAGACTCTTGTTTGCTTTTGTGCCTCCTTACCATATTGCTCATGGTTGGATTGCCTTCATCTGTTCTCTACTTTTCATCAGTGGGATAGCTTATGTTGTAACTCAGCTGACAGATCTTATTAGCTGTGTCACAGGTTTTCCTCCTCTCCATAAATAAAAATCCCAGTGTTCTCTGTTGTGTTTTTCTTTGCTTTGGTTAATAATATTTCATTCGGAAAATAAAAATAAAAATAAAAATAAATAAATAAATAAAAATCCCAGCTCCCTTTATTTGGTTGATGATAAATATGATTTTGCTTTTAATCGAACCAATATCTTGTTTTTAATGTCCTATTTTAAATGTTTTTCAGGAATAAATTCATATGTTATAGCATTTACAGCATTAGCAGCTGGAACTTCATGGCCAGATTTAGTGGCAAGTAAGATTGCTGCTGAACATCAGACAACAGCAGACTCTGCCATTGCAAACATCACTTGCAGGTGTTACTCGAAAATTCAGTTCCAATTTTTGGGCCATTTCACTTATTAATATAAAGTTTGATATAGAAAATAAATCTTTCAAGGAGGAAGTTTCTGGATGATATTTCAATTGTTAACCTCAAAGATTTTTGTATCCTTCTCTCTTAAACTGTTAAATAGGATTCGCAATGGTAGAAATTCCTTGTTAAGTGTCAAATTATGATCATTACTCCTTATTTCTTGAGAACCACTCACTCAAGGACTAGGAGAGATACTATCGTATTCCCTCCATTCCATATTTTTGGTCCTTTATTCCATTTTAGGATGTCCCAAAGTATGTTCTTCTTTGGAAAGTTGTTGAACAGAAAATTGATAACTTTCCTAACTTACCCTTAACTTTACTTGAAAAGTCAATACCTCTCTTCACTAGAGTTTACATTAAGGAGGATGGTTTTGGAAACTTGTACATTTTTATT